>NW_022111320.1:8893876-8895896 GCF_000313985.2 Echinops telfairi | reverse complement strand
ATATCCCAGCAGAGCTAGTGCTCGGTCACATCCTGTTTCTATTCCCAGTTGTTTAGATAGCACCAAATCAACTTTCCACACAGGATGTACATATTCACCACCCTGCCAGCAATATATAAGAATTCTAATCTCTAAAAACCCTCTCGTTCATTTGCTATTTTATGTTTTTGTTGTTGTGGTGGTTTTGCAATTGCATTATCATAGTGGGTGTAAGGAGCTATCTCAACATTGTTTAGATTTGCATCTCCAGAATGACTAATAATTGTGATCCATTTTTTCATGTTTGTTAGCGATTTGAGTGTCATTTCTGGTGTATTATCTGTTCCTGTCTTTCCCCCACTTTTTAATTGAATCATCTGTTTTTATTTTATTGAGATGTTGCAGAAACCTAGAAATTTTATTAATCACTCCCTTGTCCGTTGTGTCATTGCTAAAGATGTTTTCCCAATCCATAGGCTGTCATTTTACTCTTTGGATGGAGTCTTTTAAAGGAGTTCTAAAACTCACCTGTACCACATTAAAGAAACAAAGTGCACCCTTGCTTACAGGGCTGATATGTCCTAGCGTGAGAAGAAGCAGATGACTACTACAGCAAGGTTAGGGGTTTGGAGATTACTGTGGTTTCAGATCTCTTGTTTGGAGGGTGTCCAATGACTGACAGTTCGAGGCTATCATATATTCATAGTTTCATGCTCTCTTTGCTTTTTTATGATGTTTCAGTAGAGTAGGCATGGTTCTCCTTTGGTGAATGACTATTGAAAGTCTTGCCTTTATCTCAAACTCTCATTATTTATGTTACTAGTTAATACAATTTTAATCTGTACAAGTCAACAATCCATGTATTGTTTACAAAGCTGCCCTGTACATGCATAATCCCCTTTTCTTAACAGTGTTTTAAATTCAAAGCTGTCCATTAAATTAAGGATATTGTGCTTTATGGTAATGATTTATAACGTTCTCCAAAATGATAGTAATTTCTCTAAAGTGATAGTAATATCACAAAATGGTAGTAATATCTCTAAAGTAAACCAGAATGATATATACATCATAGATGTATGAATGGATTTGGGCTCACACTTAATCCCAGCCTGAGTCTAAGAATGATTAGTTCTTAGGATGTGGCTCTACTTAATATTTTCCCTCATAAAGAAGAGTAGTGTCTGGGGTCTTAAGGCTGTGTCTTAAAACAACCAATCATATAGTTAAGGTGTCAACTAAGCCCATAAGGAAGAAGCACACCATACAGTGTGATACAAGGATTATAAATATTAGCATTCAAGACCAGAATATGAACTGGTATTAGACTTTAAATTCTGAACACCTGGCTTACAGAAGGCTGTGGAAGGCAGTGAAAGTCCAAAATACATTTGTAGGGTGCCCATATAGATTAAATGGTGGTAAATGGCAAATTCCTCTGATCATAATCCAAGAATGCAAATAGTCTCGCTGACATACAGAGAATGCTGTAAAGTAGAATATGGGAGATGTAGTTAGGTTAATATTAATAACTATCATATGATCTCCCTTTGGATACATTTTAATGTGCTCCAGATTTCACTCCTTTCTGCTTTCTTTTTGATGTTACTTTTTCTGTTTTATTTTGTCATCATTGTTTGGGTATTTTTGTTGTTGTTATTGATGCTTGTTTGTTTTTGTTTTGTATGTTTTTCTGTATGTAAAATCCATGAGAGGTAAATCTATAGAGACAGTCAATGGATTAATAATTTATTGGGGTGATGACAAGAGGAGCCCAGGTGGTGCAGGTGTTAAATATTGGATTGCTCACCTCAAGATAAGCAGTTTGACACTCACAGCAGGTCCCCAGGAGAAAGATGAGGCTTTCTACTGCCTTAAAGAGTTCCAGTCTGAGAAAATCACATGGTCAATTCTATCCGGTCCTGTAAGGTTGCTATGATCAGCATCACCTCCAGGAAGTAAGTGTGGCTTTGAGAGAGGGATTTCGGAGGAGGTGGGAGAGCTAACAACAATGAGTATAAGAAAGAAGAAAATGTTCTAAAAT
>NW_022111320.1:8891446-8893391 GCF_000313985.2 Echinops telfairi | reverse complement strand
CATATTTCAGACATTGCATAATTCACTGCATATGGTGCAATTTCAGTTAGTAGAAGTGCTGGTGGTGTAGAGGTTACTCTCTGAGCTGAGACCTGCATCTTGGCAGTTCGAAACCAGCAGCAGCTCTGTGGGAAAGGCTGGGCCTTCTTCTATGGTCAACAGTGACAGTCCCAGAAGTCAGCACTGACTCCATGGCAGTAAGTGAGACCTGACCACCTGATGGGGCTACTCAGACCTGGTGTGCTTGGGGTGCTTTAAAAGCCTGGGTTTTTCAACCCAAGACAGTAATCTTTAGCCCCACTGCCAATTTAAATAATCAATTAGGCATCAGTTTGTTCTGCAGCTTAAAGGCCCTAGCAGAAGAGCAGCAGCACATTTCAGCGGTATGGGTCATCCCAAGAGCCGCCTCTTTTCCATAGCACAGACTTTTCTGTTGCTTGTCTCTGCAAATCCCCATTCCCCTCAACAAGAAGCATCATCTCCACTTAGATAGGCATCTAAGTCAATTTCCATCAACAAGGCAAGCGTTGACAACAGTGTCTTTCACAAAGGATTGGTGCCAAGAAATATGTGTTAAATTAACTTAAAATGCTTCGTGGAAAATGTGAAAGAACTAATTTTGGAAGCATTTATAGCATTCAATGCAAAGATGGTGGAAATTTTGACTTAAATCATAGAGCAGCTATCATAAAGCCAGATTTAAATGATTGTGTGTGTGTGTGTGTATAAATTAATAGTACCAGCTTCTAATTTGGCTTTGTAACTTAAGAGAAAATATTTAATTAAAAGTAGAATATAATTAATTGATTTTTAAGCTTTAAGGATAAAGTATTTTTGAAGATACCAATACACTAAATAAATATATATAAATTTTAAATATATAATATATTTAATTAATTTAAATAATAAATATATTAAATATATCTATATGTACACATACTCACAAATATGTATACACTCATATATATATATATATACCTATATACACATATATATACACACATAAAATTGTGTGTGCTTATGTATATAAGAAAATTTCTACTCCTGTGAAGATTTATAAACTTGAACACACAGAGCAGTTTTACTCTGTCCTACAGTATCCACATATACACGCAATTGAAGGGGATTTATTTACATGATTTTAAAACATAAAGGTATTTTTCTGTAAACTTTATGAAGGTTTCTCATGTTTATATACATATAAACATGTATACATATTCATATTTATTGTTAACAAATAATTAGTTGTAGTTTATGTGCAAATAAACCACTGCATATGCATTTATTGTTCTGAATATTGATGAAATAATGAGAGGAGTCTGTAGAGAGTTGAAAAGGAGAGAAAATACTTTGCCTGTCACCAGGCTGCCTAGATATATAATACACAGCTGACCAACCTGTCTAAAATGTATGTTACCCAATTCTTGTATCTACAGTAAGCTTTGACTAGCAGAACTGAATGACTATTGGAATGGTAAATACAGCTTTAGGACTAAACAAATACCTAAAGTTTTAATAAAATTTGTGAATAGATATCTTCACACTTTCAGCATGCGTTTTAGTTTTATTTTATTATCTTTGCTGCAATTGAAAACTACAACCCTGTGGGAAATTCCCCATATCATGTCTCATAAGAAAAAGGCAAAATTAAACTTGACTTAAAGATAGATGTAAGCAGCATGCTGGCACCATATATAAATGCATCACAGTTGAGTTAAAGACTCACTCCCAGTGGGTTCTAAGGAATATGGAAGGAACTATTTTTCAATGAACCTATTTCAAGCAGCTGACTCATTGGCAACTTGACTTAATGTGTGAAGTGGTCTGAAGCAGCTGATAAGCATCGCTAATTGTCAGCAGCTAATGACTGTGTTGCACAGTCAGAGCATTGGCAGGATAAGCATGTTAGGGTGCCTAGGGGAGGCTGATGGATGGTGTGTGGACG
>NW_022111320.1:8889294-8890186 GCF_000313985.2 Echinops telfairi | reverse complement strand
AGGGAGGGGAAAAAATGAGGAGCTGATGCCAGGGGCTTAAGTGGAGAGCAAATGTTTTGAGAATGATGAGGGCAATGAATGTACAAATGTGCTTTATGCAATTGATATATGTATATATTGTGATAAGAGTTGTATGAGCCCCTAATAAAATGATAAAAAAATAAATTAAAAGTACACGGAAAAAAAAAAAAAGGTATTCCTTCTGAAAGTAGCAGAACTCCAAGCCTGTATTCTACAGTACCTCTGAGTTCATTTGAAACAGCAACTTTTTGGCTAGTAGTCAATCACTTAAATGATGGCATCAGTCACGAAATTTATCCATAATATCAGATCTTTTCCTGGATATTAAATTTCATATCCCAAGAAAATGAATCCAAATCAGTGAACTCTTGCTTATCCAATATTATTTACAACCTTCAAGTTCAATCCCATTATTCGACTCTGGTTTAAGTTGGTATGTGCTAGTATATTTTTGAGATATAATCTGTCAAATTGACGTGTTGATGTCATTTCTAATGATGTCTTTACCGAACTAGCCTTTGGATCTAGATGTGTAATTTAACTCAAGTGATCAGCCTGTCCACTAGGAAAGAAAGTGAGGAAGACTTCTAACGAGCCATTAAAGTGTGTATTCCCACATGGAGTAGTTCTAGTTCTTAGCAGAGCAGAGTGGACAGATGTTCCTAAAGTACTTCAAATTCCTTAACAGACCTACTTTGAATAAGCATTAAATTGCTTTCCTCGATTAATGATTGCAATAATAAAATCTACAACTTGTCTGCCAATTTGTCATACTATGATAGCTTATGTTGTGATGCTGGAAGCAACATCATTGAGTTTTCAAATGTCCGCAGAGCCACCTAAAGTGAACAGGTTTCAGCAGAACTTTTGG
>NW_022111320.1:8853852-8888021 GCF_000313985.2 Echinops telfairi | reverse complement strand
AGACTAAAAACAAGACTACAACAAATGCCTTTGTCATCCAGCTCAGAGAAATTAGCCAAGGAGACTCTTATGGACTGCATGAAAACATTGTCAGATATGGACATTTTCAGGAAAAGAAGCAGAGCACTTTCACAGATACTGCCAAATAATAAGCACCTCATTTCAGAAGTTACTTAAAAAACTGACTAAGAAACAGTTGTCTTCTCACAGTAGAGTTGACCATAATGACATAATTGGAATCAAGGACTTAGGTGAAAAGGATGTATGGAACTTTCATCTGCTGATGGTACATGCCTCAAAAGAAAAGAAATAGTTGCAAATATCAATGAATAAGTGGAGCTAGGAATGTTTGAAGTATGTATCTGGTAAAATTGTTATTAGGTACCATTGAGTGGATTCGAACATAGTGAGCCTATGCACAACAGAATGAAACATGGCATGATTTTACATCATCTTCATGATTGTTCCTATGCCTAAGTCCTTTGTTGCAGCCACTGTGTCAATCATCTTGCTGAGGGTTTTCCTCTTTTGAATTGCATCTCTACTTTACCATGCATTATGTCCTTCTTCAGGAACTAGTCTCTCCTAACAATATGTCCAAAGTATGTAAGATGAAGTCTTGACATCCTTGCTTCTAAGGAATATTTTAGTCTTACTTCTCCAATACAGATGGGTTTTTCCTTTTAGCAGGCCATGATAATTTCCATATCCTCACCCAACACCACAATTCAAATGCATCGATTTTTTTTTTGGTCTTCCTTAGACAATTTTCAAATTTCACTTATACCTGAGGTCAGGTGCACCTTAGACCTCAAAGTAACATCTGTGCTTTTCAATATTCTAAAGAGATCTGAAGCAGACTTACCAAATGTGACATGTCTTTTGATCTCTTGAATGCTTTTCCATGAGCATTGATTGTGTATCCAAGCAAGACAAAATCCTTGATAACTTTAACTTTGAGAACTGCTACCTATTAGTCCAGTTGTGAGGATTTGGGTCTTCTTTACATTGAGTTGTAATCCATACTGAAGGCTACAATCATTGATCTTCATTAGCATGTGATTCTAGTCCTCCTTACTTTCAGCAAGCAAGATTACATTATCTGCGTATTGCAGATTGTTAAAATGAAATGGTGCAAACAAAGATTGATATCCTAGCCATGGATGAGCTGAATGAAATTGAGCAATTTTGAACAAGAATAGCATATTGTTTACTATACAGAAATAAAACAATCAAGGGAAATGACAATGTATTCATCATTAAAAAGGGCATCTCAATATTTATCTTGAATTACATACTGCTGTTTGTGATAGGAAACTATCCACATATAAAGAAATTCAGTCAATACAAACATTATTCAATTTTAAACATCAAGCAGTAAATCTAGTGATGAAGCAATGGAGGAATTTATCAATGCCTTCAGTCTGAAATTGATCTAACATGAAATCAAGATGTGGTGACAATTATTTATAATTTGCATGCAAAAGTTGGAAATAAACAGGACGAATACTAGATGGAAAATATGGTTTCAGTGATAGAAATGGGGCTGGAGTTCACATGATAGAATTTTGCAAGAACAATGACACAAAATGCAACTTTCCATGTGAACTTGTACAGGTGAAATAAGCAGAGAACATGCCGACTACATCTTTGGGAAGAGATGATTGAGAAGCACAGTGTCAGCAACTAACTGAGTTCATGGGCTGACTGAAGAACAGGTCATCATTTGCTGATATGTACGTTCAGGCTGACACTGAAGAAAATTGAAACAAGTTCAAGATACATCCTTGAGTCTACGTAACCTCAATTTTGAGGACATCTCAAGAAGTTATTTGAAACATTGAACATTAATGACAGAAGAACTGATCAGCAGTGGGGTGACATCAAGAACATCCTACATGAAGAAAGCAAAAAGTCATTAAAAGACAGGTAAAATGAAAAGAGAAAAGTGGATGTCAGAATGGATTTGAAACTTGCTCTTGATCATAGAGTAACTAAAACACATGAAATAAATGAAGACAAACAGCTGAACAGAAAATTTCCAAGGGCGGTTCAAGGGGACAAAATAAAATATTATCCTAAAATGTAGCAAGACCTAGAGTTAGAAAAGCAAAAAAGAACATGCTAATTAAATCTTAAACCGAGAGAACTAAAATGACAATTAAACACATGAGTTATAATCTTGAAAGATTCTATGGGCAAAATATTGAATCAAGAATGATGTATCAAAAGAAGATGCTAATAATGCAAAAAGTCAATATTCTACCATTTCAAGAGGTAGCTTTTGGGCAAGAACCAGTGGTAGTGATGGAAAAAAGTTCAAGCTGAACTGAAAGTATTAACCAAAAATAAGGCTCCAGGGAATTGATAGAGTGCCGATTGCAAAGGTTCAGCCACTTCTTTGTCTATGCCAGGAAATTTGGTAAGAGAGATACTTGGCCAACTGCCTAGAAGAGCTTCATATTTGTACATACTCCAAAGAATGGCAACTCAACAAAATGCTCTAACTATAGAACAATATCACTGACATCACATGCAAGTAAATTTTTGCTGAAGTTGATTCAACCAAGGTTAAGTCAGTACACTGCAGGAACTGCCAGAGGTTTAGGCAAGATTTAGAGGAGGACGTGGAACAAAGGGTAGCCTTGCTGATGCCAGATGCATCTTGGTCGAAAACAGTGAATATCAGAAACATGTTTATTTGTGTTTTATTGACCATGCTAAGGCATTCGACTGTGTGTACCATAAAAACTAGGGATAACCTTGAAAAGAAGGGGAATTCCAGAACACTTCACTGTGCTCAAGAGAAACATGTACACGGATCAAAAGACAGTTGTGCAAACAGAACAAGGAAATACAGCATAGTTTATAATCAGGAAAGGTATGTGTCAGGGTTATATCCTTTCATGATACTTATTTAGTCTGTATGCTAAGCAAATACTCAGAGAAACTGGATTTTAGGAAGAAAAATGTGGTATTAGGATTGGAGGAAGGCTTATTCAGAACCTGCGATATGCAGATAACACAACCTCGTTTGCTGAAAGTGAGGAGAACATGGAGCACTTTCTGGTGAAGATCAAGGATTGCAGGCTTTTGTCTGCATTACAAATGAATGTAAAGAAAACCAATAGATAACATCATGATAAACAGAGAAAATATTAAAGTTATCAAGGATTTTTAGCCTGCTTCAATCCATGATTCATGTTCTGGGAAGAGGCAGTCAAAGGCCACATTGCAGCAGTTAAATCTGCTGCACAAGACATCTTTAAATTGTTGAAAACCAAGGATGTTACCCTGAGGACTAAGGTGAACTTGACCCAACCTAGAGTATTTTTGATCATTTTTTTATGCCTATGAAAGTTGAACAGTGGAATAAAAATACTACAGAAGAATGCATTTGAATTATGGTGCTGGGAAAGAATATTGAAAGTACCATGGATGGCCTTAACTAACAAATATGTCTTGGTACAAATACAGGCAGCATTCTCCTTAGAGGCAAGATGGTGCAACACCGTCTCTCCTACTGTGGACATATTGTCAGGAGAAAGCAGTCCCTGGAGAAGGATATCATATTCTGTGAGCTAGGGAGGACAACAAAAAGAGGAAGACTTTCAAGAAGATGGATTGACACATTGGCTCAATGGCTTGATACCATGGGCTCAAATATAAGAACAATTGTGAGGATGGCAAAAGACCAGGCAGTGCTTCATCCTATTGTAAAAAGGACCACTCTGAGTCAGGACAAGCTTCACAGAACCAAACACCACCATCAACACCAATAATAACACTGAGTTTTCTGATCAGTGGGTCCTATTTAAGCTACTGATCTTATTAAGCTGCTCTGGATCTCTGGTTCACATTCTTTGACATAGCCCCTATACCTTCATCCCTCTGTGGAGCATCACTATACCTTTGATAACAGAAGCCTGTTTCATTATCCGTGTATGCACTGTGCCTTCCCCCTTTCTTAGGACATAATGTTTTAATGAACTGTGCTTTCTCTTCCTCCTTTGTACTAGTACTGTGCTTTACCATTGTCAGGATGTTCATAGTTTAATTTGAAAGTTCAAGTAGATTCTAAGAGAACTCGTAACTAGAGGATGTTGAAGTAATGTGAGGGTTTCAATCTTTTCAAGAGATCTGTGAAACATACTCTCATTACACCACAGTATACAGATTATACATCAAAGCAAAAAATATATATGATAACAATTTGTGGAAAATATGTTTATTCACTATTTAACATGTTTTATTTATTTTTTAATACCACTGTGGAAAAAATGTTGTGTAATGTACAATGCCTGCCATCATATAATTTATTCTTGATATGGATCTTTGATTACACTCAAATTAACCTTTTGATGTCAAGTACATTCTGAATCACAGATGGCAATCCCATGTGTGTCAGAGTAGAATTGTTCTCACTGGATTTCAAAGACTAATTTTTAAGAAGTAGAAGGTAAAACTTTCCTCTTGAGGCAAACTCTGGGCATATGCAATCCATCAACCTTCTGATTAGTAAACAGACCTTAAGCTGATTATACCGCTCAGGAACTCACTATACAAAAGTAGCTATCATTAAATATATTGCTCATGATAAAGTTTTAGAAACAAACTAATATTGGTCAGCTTAGTAAATATATGTTAAATATAGTTTCATGGAATTAAAGGAATATATTGTATTAAAAGTAACACTTAAGCTTGGAACTAAAATAAAAATAAACCTTGGACAGGGTGCGATGTAACAATGATGAGAAATAAAACCTTCCTCTAGTTCCTAAAGGTTTCCTCCCCGCTCCCACTACCATGACGCGAATTCTATCTTGCAAGACTGGCTAGACCAGAGGAGGTACACTGGTACAGATAGGAACTGAAAATACAGGGAATCCAGGACGGATGAGCCCTATAGGACCAGTGGTGTGAGTGGCAAAACAGGGAGGGTAAAGGGAGAATGGGTAGGAAAGAGGGAACCGATTATATGGAACTGTGTGTGACCTCCTCCCTGGGGGACAGACAACCGAAAAGTGGATGAAGGGAGAAGTCGGACAGGGCAAGATATGACAAAATACCCATTTATAAACTATCAAGGGCTCATGCGGGAGGGGGGAGCAGGGAGGGAGGGGGAAAATGAGGACCTAATGTCGGGGGTTTAAATGGAGAGAAAATGTTTTGAGAAACGATGTACAAATACGCTTTACACAAATGATGTGTGTATGGATTGGGATAACAGTTGTATGAGCCCCTAATAAAATGTTAAATAAATAAATAAATAAATAAACCTTGGAAATTAAGTGATTTCATGGGTTGAAAAAACAATATTAATAAATCATGGTTATAGAGGGTGAAGTCAGGGCTTCACTTAGAGGGCAAGTAAGGGTTCCAGTCAAAGAGATTTAATTTTCATATGGAACACAAATTCTGCAAAAAAGATTCTGGCACCTGCCTAGGCTGTGGCAGATTGTTGAGAACGTCATGAGCAATCTTCGGTAGCACCAAGCTATTGTAGCTGTGGAGCTGCAACTTTGGCCCAAGCGCAGCCAACTCTGTAAGGGCTGTGTGTATTTGCTGGTGCCATCCTTCCTTCACGAAGTGTTGCCGTGACATCACCATAGAATTGTTTCAGTAGATGGCATCAGAGCTATGACCTGAGTAAAGGTGTAATATTCACCTTAATATTCCTTCAACTGATGATGAGCTGCACCTAACAGACCCCAAAATGAAGGCAATTGCTTTGTGTTATATCACATTATGAAGCATTACTAGGTTTTACCTGACAAAGTACTGAGAAGCTTGGCCAAGTAAAACTGACACAAACTCTGTCACAGAGACCTTTTCTCTTGAACATGTTACAAAGGTCTTGTGTAGCTTATTGCTCATTGAAAAATATGTCACTAGCTTTCTTGACTTCTGCTTCCACGAGTGTTGGTTGCAGATCTAAGTAAAATAAATTCCCTGGCAACTTCTATGGTTTGCTTGTTTTCTGTTTATTGATATAATCATTCGGATTTTTATTTTGTTTACATGGAATTACAATACGTAATGAAGGCTTTGATCTTCTTCTCTTGCTTTGAAGAAAGTAAGGTTATATCATCTGCATATCACACATTGTTAATAAGTTTTCCTGCAATCCCGATGCCATGTTCCTAATATAGTCCTGCTTCCCAGATTATTTGCTCAACTTGCATTTTCAATATGTGTGTTGTAGGGATGCAATTCTGACACACAACTTTTCTGATTTTCAATCAGGGACAAGCCCTTTGTTCGATTTGAATAGCTGCCTCTTGGTTGATGGACAAGTTTTATATAAGCCCAATTTAGTGTTCTGGAATACCCATTTTTCCCCACAATTTTATCCATAGTTCATTAGGATCCATATAATCACATACCTTTCCTAGTCAAATACACAAAAGTAATTATCTGTAGAATATGATGTACTTTCAGCCAAGATAGATCTGATGTCAGGAATGCTATCCTACATTCTACATACTCTTCTGAACTAAGCTTGAATTTCTGCAGCTCCCTGTTGATGTACTGTTGAATTAACTTCAGTAAAATAGTGCTGCATGTTATGTCAATGATATTCAGTGATAATTTACACATTTTGGGTGGTAAATTTTTGGGGGGCAAAAATATAGATCTACTTCAATCAGTTGGGCAAGTTACTGGACTCTAGATTTCTTGGCATAACTTAGTGAGCACCTGCAGCACTGGTAGTCTGTTAATTGATGAAAACTTTAATAGGTAATCCATATATTACTTGAATCTTGTTTTTGCCAATAGTTTCCATGATGATTGAACTTCTTCAATACCATTAGTTTTTAATCATATGCTACCTAGAGAAATGGTTGAACAACAATGATTTCTCTTTGGTAAGGTGACTATATATTCCTTCCATTGTTCTCCTTCTCATTGATGTCTCCTGTATTGTTCAACATTTTACTGAATCTTTTAGTATTTCACCTTAAAGGTTGAAGTGTTTTCTTCAGTTTTTTTAAACTTTAAAATTTCTTAGCTTTTTTCTTCTCTCTTGTTTTTTTAATCCCCCCTTTTTGCACAGATCATTAAAATACTAGACTTTGTCTCCTTAAGTTGCCCTTGGAAATATTTTGTTGATTTCTTATCACTATTTCTTTAAATTACTTTAACTTCTCTCTGTTCAAGTACAAATATTATAATTTTTATGACATCCGTTTGGCATTATTATCCTTTTTAATGATCTTTTGCTTTCTTTATGCATGATGCTGGTGATATTATCCCCAAACTTCTCTGATCATCATTCACTACTTCTCTGGTACTTCGTTCAATGTGTCAAATTTATCTTGAAATTATTTTTAAATTCAGGTGGGATATACCCTAGTTATATTTTGACATCTGTGAACTATGAACAAATACTCTTCAGTTTAAACTTGAACTTGTATAAGATCAATTGATGGTTATTTCCACATAGGTTTTCTTACTTTTTTTTGAGTGATGTTGCAGCTTGCCTGTGTATCTCACCTTCTGCCTGATGTAGTCAATTTACTTTCTATGATAAGATCTTGTATACAGTGCTCACATAAAGCATATTTGCAATGATTACTTTATTGATCTTATGAAATTCTATTATGTCATCTCCAGTGGCATTTCTATCAGCAAGGACATGTTTTACAACTCTTAATCCTTCATTTTTCCCTTCAACCCTTTGCATTCCAAATATCAGTAACCATCAATGCATCTTACCTGCATGTTTGATCAATTTAAGTCTGAACAAAAGATGGTATTTTTTAACTTCTTAATCATTGGCTTTAGTGGATGGTGCATACAATTGAATAATAACCATGTTAGGTCATCTTTGTAGGAATATAGATATTTGTCTATAACTGACAGCATGGTACCTCAGGATTGTTCTTTTAATCTACATTTTTATGATGAATATGATGTCATTCTTGTTGCATTTGTCTTACCTGCTTTAGTAAGCCATATGATCATTCAATTTGAAATGACCAATAATGATTCATTTAGGCTCACTAAACCCTTGGATATTGATCTTTATGTATTTCATTTAATTTTGATGACTTTTGGTTTTCCTACATTCATAGCTCTCACGGCCAATTTCTCTGTTATAAACGGAATTTTGAGTCCATGTTTTCTCACTTTGAGTCATGCCACATCACCAAAAGAATGTCACATGTTTCCATTCATATCATTAAAGTCAATTCAACCCTGCAGAGATGGCTCTCTGTCGGTGGTATTTGAATGCCTATCAACCTTAGGGGTGAACTGCTGGCACTACAGTAGCCAACGTCTCACTGCTCTTCATAGGCTTTTAGGTGGCTGATTTGATTTCAAGAGTGAACCACCAGCTCGTCATTCTCAGACTATCTTAACCTGCAAGCTCTGATAAAACCTGTCTGCCATGGGTGACCTTGCTAGTATTTAGAGTATCAGGGGCATTGCTTCCAGTATCATAGCAACATGGAAGCCACCACTCTATGGCAACTGGCAGATGAGTAGTGTAGCACATTCTGGGGGAAACTAATAGTAACCCAAATCTTGTCCAACGTACACACTTTCTTCACAAATAAAGGCACAATATTTGTATCATGGTGCCACCGATAACGACTTAAACAAATGCTAGGTAACGGGAAAATAAAGATGAGGAGTAACTTCTGGAGACATTATGAAGTGCACTTAATGCAATTAATTGCATTGAATTGGATATGTGAGGTGAGGAAAAGAGTACAGTAGGAGATGAACAGGGAGAAGCTGGCTCTAAGAACAGACAGAGAATGAAAAAAGTGAATTAATGCCAAAACCGAAAATCAGCTCTGGAGTCAATGAACTTGGATTTGTTTAATTTCATGCATTTTGTAAAATAGAAAATAGACAAACGATTATTTGTTTGGCTAAAAATAGGTTATTTTTCAGATGGATAATAAAAAAAACTGCAAATAAAAACATATATACGAATACACATCAAATAAGAATGCATACATATAATGTAATATAAGTTAACATGCTCATCAATTTTCAAATACCACAGCAGCTAATTAGATTTCCTAGCTAACAGACATGTCACTGCTACTGAACTTGAGGCTGAGGGTAATGATCTGATAGGATAAGTCAGTATTTCATGGAACCCAGATGACGAAATGGTCAAAGGCTCAGTTGAGGACAATTTGTACACATGCGCTACCACACAGGAGAAAGGGCCTGATGAGCTGCCCCTGTGAGGATGACAGGCTAAGAGACTCTTTGGGGCCGTTGTACTTTGGATATTATAGCAGATCGCCTGACCCTTAGGATATCATTTTGCTTTCAGCTAAAAACTCAACCCTCCCCCAGCACAAACTGTTCCAAGCGAAATGCCACTCTGGCAACAACCTTCTTTTGTGAACTTCCGAACAGCCACCTTACTTTCAACCCACCCCTGCCTGGCCGGGCCTGGGAAAGAAAGCTGAAATAACTAGCACCTGCTCCCACTCCTGGTCTGCGTCTCACCACCAGCTTCCTCTTCAACTGTGCACCAAAAGACCCTTCGCAAAATAGCATTTGGGGGCAAGAGTGGGTTAGGGAATAGTTGACCCTCTGGAAGCCAGGATAATAGAGAAACTCTGTCCTCTTTGACATTTAATTGCATTGAATTGGATATGTGAGGTGAGGAAAAGAGTGCAGTAGGAGATGAACAGGGAGAAGCTGGCTCTAAAATAGGCAGAGAGAATGAAAAAAGTGGATTCATGCCAATTAAAGTTTATCATTAATCTCTCCATCATCATATGGAATTGTTATAATTTAGAATCAACAGGTACACATCACCAGCACCAAACTTAAGGTATCGATACAATTCCAAAAGATAACCCAATATAAGGCCATCCGCCATATTCACACACATTTTATTTTGCTCAATATAAAATAAATATGAAATTCATACAATTATTTGCAACTATTTTTGAAGTGATTTCTAAATAAACTCTTCAGAAAGATAAACAGAGATGATGAAAATGACAAATATTAGAAGTGAATTCATTTAAATAAAAATCAACTTTAAAAATGTTGGTCAAACTAGAACTAACAATAAGCAAATACTAGGATACTTTTGTTTTTGTTTATATTATTTGTATTCCTAACAATCTCCCACATTGTATACTATAATGAGTTTTATATATCATGATAATTATAAATGAATACTTGCTTTAGGTATCATTTAAAAGTGTCTGTTATTATTAAACATAAATACAAGGTACATTATCTCTTTTCAAAGAAAATCATATACAAAGGCAAGAAGAATTTCAGATGTTCACTTTCAGAAGAAAACCCTGAGTTGTAATTGTTGGAGAAAATTTAAGTGCACTTACTTTGCCAGTGATGTCTGGTCCTCCTCTTTGTGATTTAATTTTCTCCACTTTGGAAGCATTAATGTCAATTTTGTTTGTTAGTTAATGTTTTTGCTTCGTTTATCTACTTTTTAAGCTTTTGTAATCGGCAGGCATTTGTTCATGTTTATCCATTGATGCTATGTTGACATGCAGTGATTATCTGTCCATTGGCAACAGATATAAAGTCCTATACATCAAAGTATCCAAGCAAATAGTGGTGACTAAGTTGCATGCATTTGGTATTCAGATTGTTGCTAAGAATATCAAGGCATAGAAACGTGAAACCAAGATGAAAGTTTTTGCAAAATAGCTATTTTGATTTTAAAATTCACTTACTAGTATCTGCTAAAGATTAACAACAAAACTATTAAAATTTGAAATGTATTTCCAATTACTAATGAATGTAGTTTTGACTTTAAATAATATGAAACGCAATCTGAAGGAAAGCTATGGGATCAACATTCTGTGGTTTGGAATCGACTTGATGTTTGCGAGGTTATGAACACTAGGGATATTACTTTGATTGTGGCTAGCGTTTTAAAGAACTTCAGAGTACCACAGTTTAGTTAAACAATCCTCACTAAAAGAAACTATTAAGTAACTAAAATAAAACTTTTTAAAGACCCTTTGACAAATTGTATATTTTAATCTCAGGAAGCAAAATATCAAAGTACTTCCGAGTCTAACCTTGGGTTAAGATTTCACAGCTTTCCACTCTCAATTATTTGTTGAAGTAGGTTGTCTCTGTGGGTATCCTCCACATTCAGTAGCTCTCCTCACCACTCCCCGATAGACGGTAATGCACTCCAAAAGGGTAACAACCAGAGATGCTGAAGACATTCTCCCATGTTATCGAGTTGACAAGCACTACTTTCAGTGAAAATTTCGGAAGCAATCTTTAGCAGAAGTATATATAAGCAGATAAATGCATGAGCATACAAAGCAGAATAATTGTTTTATATCAATTACATGTAATAGGAGAAGGAAAGAGCTGTTGGCATCCAGGCTACCTATATCGCAGTCTTCTTAAATAGTTTATGAATTGATTTTATGTGAACAATTTACCTCACAGGAAAGGATCCTTACACAGATAATTGTAAAATTCATTTATCACAATGTTAAAGCGTAAACAAAATAAAATTTCATATTAACGTGTATATATCAGTGAAAGTAATTAGTTTTATAGCCTATATTACCAAATATAAAACTGAAACTTCAGCCTTTATAAAGGATTGGGACAGATCCTATATTAGCTAAGTCCTTTAACCTTTTTTAAAAGCACATTCATACTGATTCATTCACGGCCATCTAGTCAGTACCATCTCATAGCAGCCCCGTAAGAGAGGGCAGCACTGCCTCTGTGGGTGTCCGAGGCTCTAACTGTTTATGGGAGTGAAAAGTCTTGGCTTTCTTCCCTAGAACTGCTCATGGGCTCAGTGCTGACAGGGCAGGTAGCAGCTGAAAGAGTAGGAGGCAGATAGGGGTCATGATTGTTATTCCTAAGTAGAAATATCAACAAGAACTACCTTAAGAAAGTATGCTTAAAATATTGAGGGATATTGCTATTTCTTAGATCAGAAAAGATAAATTTCTTAGATTAATGCATTAAGCATAGTGTTTTAAATGCCACTGTGTCCCAATTATTGCTATAAGAGCCAATAATATTTCAATGAATAAAGAAGGGAAAAGGTTTAACTCTCATGGAGCTAATAATTTTGTGGAGAAATGAGTAAATAAATAAAACCATCGCATAAATAAAATATACAGTTCAAAATATGTATCTCTAGAAAGATAGATTATATTAGAAAGAGTGTAAAAGGAATTGTAATATATAACTTGGTGGGTTTAGAGGTCACTATCTTCCCTACCATGGTGATAAATGTATTTTAGTGCAGGTGAAAACTGATCTGTGAAAACTGTGAAATAAATAAGGGGCAATAGGCAGAACCAAGGGGGAAAACTATTCCAACTAGAGAAGATAACAATTACAAGTTTCTTAGGCTTAAAGAATGTGGCCCCAGATGCTATTCTTTCTGATAGCCGGGCACCACCTAGTTTTTTCACCAGATTTTGCTCTGCCACACATATCATCCAGAACAGCCATGTAAGCGAAGTGTCAAATTAGTCCACATGCATATCAGTTTGTGATCCAAGGATTAGAAACAGTATAATACAAATACAAAGAAGGAAAAGGTATCAGAGCTTAAATTGTGAGCACCTGGTTAGCAGAGTCTATGGGCGACAGTGGAAGCTCAGAATCCAGAATTTAGACATTGATTTAGACACTGGAGAATCTCCTTTGACCATACTCGAAAGATATGAATAGCCTTGTTGTTAGAGAGCATTGCAAAGTTGATTATGGTAATACAGGTAGGTTAAAATCCAGTGTCTTATTTGACCTCCCTTTGACCCATCTACAAGTTTTTTCAGTTATTTTTTCAAAAAGGAAAAAAAGAACTATGAATTAAGCCTCAGGTGAATCCCCTCTCACCATAGACCAGGGATGTGAATGGCTTTGCTATCATGCAGAGGAACATTGGAAAGTCTATTATTGAAGATATAGTTTGGTTAAAATTTTACACCTTGTCATTTGATCTCTCTTGTGACTGATTTTTAAATTGTTCTGGGCTTTAGTGTTTTCTGCTTTCTTTTCCTTGGAAGTTTTCCTCTGTTTTACTTTGTTATTGTTGTTAGTTTTTGTTGTGGTGGTTGTATGTTTGTTTTTTGTATGCTTGTTTGTATAGTAAATCAAGAATTGTTAAATCTATATAAACAATAACTGGATTAATGGTTTTCTTGGGGTATAGAAAGGAAGGTAGAGGGGGAACGAGGAGCTGATAACAATGAGTTCAAGAAAGAAGAAAATGTTCTAAATTTGATTGTGGTAATGATTTTATAACTCTTATTGATATGATTGAATGATTGCACTGTATGATAGGTGGATATTTACCAATAAAACTGTCAAAAATGAATAAACACAAAAACAGACAGAAAAAAGTGGCATAGTTAAGTGATAGAAATCCCACCAATATGACTGAAGCTTAAAGGAGAATATGGCATAAGATATCCATACTACTTCATATATGTAAGAAATGGTAAGAAGATATGTATATGCATAGTTAATCTTCAATATCTTAAATATTTCACTGCCATCCATTCAACTCTGACTCAGAATGATCCTCTCTAGGGTTTGCATTTTTATAGTATTTGTTACATTTATACAATGTAGTCGGGATAGACTAATTGGAGATGATTACATCTAAATGAAAATGTTGTGTATATATATATATATATATATATATATATACACACACATAGAGAGTGTGTCTTTTTTATTTAATTTGTATAGAAGTAGCTATATAAGTAAGTGATCAATTCCCTTATAATTCATTATAATCAGCCAGTAGAAAAGATGTGTCTGTGAGGCAGACATAAATAAGAATGTTTGCAATTATTTGTTATGTATGATACAAACTTAGTTTTTGAAATAGTCATTTCCTCTGCCTGTTGGAAAATTAAAGCTTTTGTTTCCTTGATCTTTAATTGTGTTCCTTGGTAAGAAAATTAAATTTCATGGGCCACATTTGTAAGGAATGATCACTTTGCACTCAAGCAAATTGCTGTAGTCTTCTCTATATTTTCAACAAATTAGACTCAAAACTTCAAGCCAAGTGAACAGAGGAAAATTAGATTTGCTAAATGAAATTTTGTAAAAATATACTTATCAGATATAATTATGCAATATATGTGCATTGGATTTTATCAGTCTATATTTTCTATTTTTTGAATTCATCATTTTGGGGAAGCTCTCATAGTTGTTATAACATTCCATAATTCAAATAGATCAAGCATACTTGTACAATTGCTACTACAATCCATTTCAAAACATTTCCTTTCTTCTTGAACTCTTTGATATCAACTCCCCTTTACATACATATACATTTTATATGTATAAAATGTATATATGCGCCCTATCTTACCCCATCCAATGCACCTACAATGCTGTTATTCGCTCCTCTTGAGCGAGCTTACACCATCAGTATTGCTACCAGCTCCCCCTTTCCCCACTTCCCCTTCACCTCCATCTTCCTTTAACTCAGGGAATCATTACTCCCATTGCTATTTTTGAAGGGTCATCCATCATGTCACTCCTGCATAGAATGATCTTAATTATATAGATGAGCATATATAAGTCTAACACCATTAATAGAGGTAGAACATAAGCCTTAATAATAAGAGGAGTAAATATTAAAGAAACAGAGGATAATTGTGTGTTTCATCAGTGTTATACTGTACCCTGAATTCCTCATCTGCTCCGTGCAGCCCTTCTGTGAGGGATTGATTGTCTTGCAGGTGGGTTTTGGGTCTTCACTTGGTCCACACTCCTTCACATCAATTTGATTGCTTGTTTTTGAACTTCTGATACATAACTCCATCAACTTGTGGACTTTGTTGCTTCCCTGTAGATGGCCACTTGTTTAATTACAAGCCTTTAAGACCACAGATGCTATATTATTTAATAGCTGGGCCCCATCAGCTTTGCTCACCACATTTGCTTATGCACCCATTTTGTCTTCAATGATTGTGTAAGGTTGGTGAGTATCATATAATGCCACATTATTAGAAAAAAGTTTTCTTGTACTTAGGTGAGATTTTAGTAGAAGCCCAAAGTCCATCTGCTTCCTTGTATTTACATATATGTACATGTATAGACAGATACACCCATATTTATATAATTATATATTAACATCTATCTATCTATATTTATACTTATGTATATAAGTTTTTGGTTTCTTCTTCTTTCCTCTTTTTTTTTCCTTTCCTCCTTTCCCACTGTCATGCTTACCAATTGTTCACCTCTCAGTAATTCCTCTCAGGCACTTTTCAATTGATCCAATACACTCAACTATGCTACAACCTCCTCACCATCCATTTAACAACCTTTGCTCTTCCCCTGGCTCCATAATTATTGGCTCGCTACTCACCTCCCTCCACCTCCTCCCCTCTCATACCCCCAGAACCATCAGTCTCATCCCTGTCTGCATAGGATCGGCATATATTTTCTAACTTTATTACAATACCTATTTCTATCAACCATTAACTTAAATTGCTTTTAAAAACTATTTATCAGTTAAATCACCATTGAATATACAGAGTTGAAATATTGTTTTACTAATGTAGTCTTCATATAGTAAGTGATCTTACTACTTGAATTAGAAAATTCTAATTAACAAAATAAAATATAAGGTAATTTTTTGAAGTTTCAAATTAACATTTGGAATATGTTTGGCTCCAGTTCAGTTGAAGATGGGAATGTACACTCACTTTGCATGCTTCAGTGATGGCATCAAATATGAGCATATTATTACTAGTGAAAGCCGAAAGATTAATTCATCATGTATTCCCTGTTTTACTTTTGCTGTGTAACTAATTTTGTGTGATTATTTTATACACACTTTCTATTACACTTTAAGTGAGTTCTATTGCAAACTCTCTTGACTATCATTTTCTCTTTAAACATAATGATTTAATCATTAATATTTAAAGCAATTGTATTTGCCAATTTCAAGTAAGGTTGGATAAATTCTGCAGTGTCAGTGCACATTTGTTTCTTGTTTAGGAACAGTCATTACCAAATGGATATTTTCAAAATTAAGCAAATCTTAAGAATAATAAATATCTTAATTTCCCTCAAGCATATTTTAGTCATGATATAGCTAAAATTATAATAATATTTATAAATGAAAATTTCAGATAATGTTCAATATGGCATATTTTCAGCAAGTATTTAATTATACTATCAAAACAGACTTGTATACCAAAGGAAATAGATTTTGGAGTTTGGGAAAGAGAGAAGTGTAAGGGAAGGAACATAAAACTATAGACTAGATGGCAAGGTGGGACTAGAAAGCAATGGATCCGATGGCTTACAGGTACAAACAGGTGAAGTGAAAGGTGATGGGTCATAAGAGAGAGAAGAGATATCAAGGAAAACAGAAAGCATACAGTTGATGATCTGAAATTTAAATATGCACCCAATTTCCAATTTTAAAATATTATTTAAAACATTCATTTAGGAGATTATCTCCACAATTTTTAAAGAATATTATATCAATAATCCTTGCAAAAATGTAGACAAGGTATGTTTTTCATTTATTGGCTATTTTCCCATTCCTAGCATCCTAATAAAATAGGATTCAATAGCGTGTTGTAGTTAGGCACTATTGAGTTTATCCTAATTCATAGTGATCCTGTGTACAACGGAATTAAACTTGACAGGCACTGCACCTTCCTTACAATTGCTATTTATGTTTAAGACCATGGTTCTCCAGCTACTTTTACAATCAGTCTCATTCAAGGTCTTCCTTTTTTTAACTCTCTATTTTACCAAGCATGATGTCCTTTTCCATAGACTGGCCCTTCCTGATAGAATATCTACAGTATATAAGGCAAAGTCTTCTTATAATTCTTTCTCTGAAGCATTCTGACTGTTGAAAAATGTACTAATTCTTCTGTCAGCCAATGGCATATATAATATTCCTTGACACTACTGTAGTTCTAATATATCCATTCTTCTTTGATATTCTATTTTGTTTCAACTTTATGTTAGTCATGATATATCTCAAAATATACCATGACCAGTTTTCATATGTATATAAGGTGATTGAAAATATCATGGGTGAGTCAGGCACATGAGTCCTCAAAGTGACACCTTGGCTTTGTTTGACACTGCAAAGAGGTCACTTTCAGCAGATTTTCCCATGCAAGATATCACTTGAATTCTTGATGACTGTAGTTCAAGAGCCCAAGGAAAAGAAGATCCTTTACAAATTCATGTTTTTCTCCTTTAATTATAATGGTGTATATTGGACCTTTTGTTTTCTTTGCATTCAGGTTTAATTCATACTGATGGTTGCAGGTATACTCTGGAAGTCTCTTTGAAAGCTGTCCACCATGGTGACCTTGCTGGTATTTGAAATACTGGTCACATAGCTTCCATCACCACTTCCTCATGCAAGGTGCCATATTATAACAATGTGGCAGGTGAAGGGTAAAAACTATGAAGCAAAATATGCAGGCAAAATTAGGAATGTATTAAAAAAAAGAACTATGAAATTATAAATCATCTTATCAGTTATTAAAACATCTGGTAAATATCCCTTAATTAAAACTGTAGGGTACTGACTCATGAATAAGCAGATCAACAGAATAAAGAGTACAGAAATGGATTGGACTCTATAAATACAGAAATATAGAGTATTTTAAAGGTTAAAAAAATCGAGTATTTCAAAAATAGAGTATTTTAAAGGTTAAAAAAATTAAGGATACTTGGCTCTACCGAAGAAAACCAAACTCATTGCTGTTGAATTAATTCTGAATCTTGGCAACCCAATATAACAAAGTCGAGCTAATCTGAAAGTATCTCAAAGGGGTAATTTTTACAGAAAGTTATTGACAAAGCGATCTCCCATGGAGCAGCTAATGCAATAAAGCCATTGACCTATACTGCTGTCAGCTATGTAATTAATTATTATGCCACTAGGTCTCCTTTGTTGAGTATTTTGATAGCCACTTGGAAAATAAAATATATCCTTTCTACTTATTATCACTTTGTTTTTGCTGCCTTTGTTATTGACTCAATGTACAACAGAACAAAACAATGCCTCATCCTGTGTCATCCTCACAATTGTTTCTATGTTTCATTATTGCAGCCTCTGTGTCAATCCATCGCATCAAGGACTTTCCTCTTTTTGCTCCTCTTCTACTTTACCAAACATGCTGTTCTTTTCCAAGGACTGATCTCTCTCGGTAACATGTCCAAAGCAAGAGTGGCCATTCTTGCTTCTAAAGAATACTCTGAATATACTTTTCCCAAGACACATTTGTTGTTCTCTTGGCAGTCTCTGAAATGCTCAGTATTCTTTGCCAGAATAATTGAAACCCATCAATTCTTCTTCAGTCTTCCTTATTGGGTGTTTAACTTTTCCATACATGTGGAGCTATTGAAAATACCATGGCTTAAATAAATCTTGTGCAACAGATTTATCCAGGGAAATGATATGCTGAACATGTTTTTCATTTTTGGCTAATTCAGAGTCTTTGCACATTTCATTATAATACATTATTTTGCATGTCAAGCTGCCCTTTGAAATTTTTCATTCAGCTCCTTCCCTACACCATTTCTCCATTTACTTTAATTACTGTATGTTTAAGAAAAAATGCAGAGGCTCTTCTGATATCCACTTTGATCTTTGTTGCCTTTCTTTCTTGTCTTTTTAACTTTCTTCATGTATGATATTCTTGATATTATTCTACAGCTCATTAGGTCATCTATCATGATTGATCAATGGGGCATATCTATTCTATAGATATTATTGAAATGTAAGTAGAATATACGCAAGTTGTACTTTGGATCTCATGGACTTACCATTTTCTTCAACAAAAATCTGGACTTACTTTGAGCAATTGATAATCTCTGTTCCACAGTTGGCCACTGACCAGTTGGCGGCTAATATTGAGCTTCTTTATAATTCTCAGAGGCAGTTACTTTTATAATTGTTTATTCTGTCTGATATGCATGTTTGCAGTATTGAAAAACATGCATTTGCATTGAAGAAATTGTGTTTTCTTGCAGAATCATATTATGTAGTGCTATTTATCTTTACACCACTAAAGCCATATTTTTCCAACTACTGTTTCTTCCTCCTTTCTAATTTTTGCATTCCAATCACCAATAATTATTAATGCATCTTCATTGCATGTTTAATCAATTTTGGGTAAAAAATAAAGGATTCTTTAATTTCTTCATTGCTAGTTTTAGTGGTTGGTACATTAATTTGAATAATGTTTGTGTTAACCAGGCTTCCTTGTTGTTGTTGGCATTGTTGTTAGGTGCCATTATGTCATTTCTAACTCATATCAATCCTAAGTACGATAGAAGAAAAAAATTCCCAATCTTTTCATCCTCATAATTATTCCTATGTTTGATTCCCTTGTTGTAGCCACCGGGTCTATGTTACCCCAGGTTGACTAGAGAAACAATCCAGGGATGCTCATATATGTGTAAGAGAGAGCTTTATATCAAAGAGCAGTTGTATATAGAGAAAATATCCCAGCCTAGTCAAGATCAAGTCTGTAAGTCCAAAATTAGCCCATGAGTCTGATATAGTTCATAAATCACTCTTCTGACTAACACAGTCACAGGCAATGATGTAAAATGCAGGAACATTACGGGCCGGTGAGTACAAAGTCTTGTGGATCCAATGGCGGTGGAACCATCTCAGCACCAGCACAGGTTTCCACGTGGCTCCTCCAGCTCTCTGAGTGTGGCTCAACAAGAAGGTAAATCACAGAGAGAGCATTTGGCCTACTTCCAGGGAGAAAGAAAGCACGTTCCCAGAATCCTCTTAATGGGAGTTGAATGTCATATCTTTCTCCTATGGAGCCACTGGTGGTTTTGAACTGCTGGCCTTGTAGTTAGCAGTCCAAAGCAAAAACTAAGTCACCGAGACTCCAAGTTGTGTTCTAGTCTAAGACTTATTTTATGAACAGTTCCAGAAATAAAACTAGTCCTTTACATATTACCTACCACTCAAAATGAGATCACAGTATCCAAATACAAAAAACTATGAGTTATCATTTTTTTTAAAATTCAGCAATATCTTCAGGTATATTTTATTAGTTATATAAGAAAAAATACATTCCATGAAAAAATTATTTCAATTATGTTGTAGATTCCAACTCACTGTGGAATCTGTTTCACAGAATGTATTCATAGAGTTTTCAAATCTGTGACCTTTCAGGAGCAAAACATGTGTTATCTGCACTGATTTCTCAAGGCTATTTAGGAATCACTCTTGTTGTTGTTAGTTGCTATTTAGTTGATCTTGACTCATGACAATTGCCAGCCTCCCACCTATTTGATATTGAAGAACAATGGTAGCATTAAAATATTATCTATTTTCATTATTTGCTGAATGATTTAGTGATGCATTTGATAGCATTTTAGATACATATCTCTCTTTGAATAAAGGTATTTTTAATTTCCCTCTGTATGCGTACTTTATTCAAAAAATCAATTGAAGTTTATCTATTATTTGACATATTCTTTTCATCTATTCTGCTCACCTGATACCTTTGCATTTTTACATTGTATTTTAATTACCTGAAAACATTAGTCCAATGATGTCATGCAAGCTACAATGATGGTCTCTTTTCAGAATAAAATAGAGAGATGAATGTTTTCAAATAAATAGCCTTATCCCTGCCTGAAGTGCTAACACTGCACTTCATTCCATTCATTGTTGAAGATTAGGGTTGTGGAATGAAAGAGCAAAATTTATACTGTCTATGGAAAATTGTTGAAAATATCATTGGAAGCCCTCATTAACATATAAGGATCTGTTTTTGCTGAAGAAACCAAGTTGTGGCAGTTTGCCTTTTTCGGCTAATTTTAATTACTGCCTTTGTGGATGCTTTTATAAATGCCAAATTTTCCAGTAAGGATGTGTTCTGTGATGGCGTTCATCAGGTTGTCATTCATTTTGTGAAGTTAAACTAATTGGCAATGCTTTCAGGAGAAGCTTGTTTTTTAAAAAATATTTCGATAGATGTGTTAGCAATGGAAAAATCCCTTACACTGCCCAGCGAGCAGATGTTTCCATATACATTTCAAAAGTTGAATGTTGGCAAAGCTGTGTGTATTGCTTGCTATGGGAACACAAACTAAATAAATAATGTTTTTAAGAACCCATTCCTTATAAACAAGAATTCAGAACTTTATCATTGTTAACAAAAACAATCTATGAGCCTTTTTGAATGTGTATATTGAATATTTCGTCACGAGAAATATAAAAATGTTACGTAGACAATATTAGAAAAGGCATGCAATCACCAAAAAGTACTTCACATATTATTAGTACTCATTTCTAGATGTATGGTTGGACTCAGTTCCAGCCCGACTCACAGCTGACAAAGAAAGTCACTGACACTTCAACGAATTAAGGTCATTGGTAACTATAGCCCACTACTGTACCTGTCGACCGATTGGAAAGCAGAGACGGTTGTCCCGTCACACGGCAGAGCTAAATGGGGTGGGAAGAACCAGATCTACTCGTGGGCTTTGTCTCCCTGGTCCCCACGCTACCAAAGGAGCTTTCCAAAAAATGTAAGGTTGAGACTGATTGTACCAATATTCTATAACTTAAATGTAGCAAATATGAAAACTGTTTTTAAATAAGCATTCTACACATAACATATTCTTATGGCTAGTTGAACTAATCTTTCAGGGTGGAAATATTGTCATAGTGACTTCAGGTTAATGGTCAAATATATGGGTCATTTCCCCGTAGAGTTGATGAGCATCATATGCTCATCACAGATGGGAGTATTGCCACTAACAATGACAAT
Source organism: Echinops telfairi (assembly GCF_000313985.2). Taxonomy (NCBI): domain Eukaryota; kingdom Metazoa; phylum Chordata; class Mammalia; order Afrosoricida; family Tenrecidae; genus Echinops; species Echinops telfairi. The sequence continues at coordinate 8,866,257 of NW_022111320.1, read as the reverse complement.
GGTGTCAAACGATATGCCTATATATTATTCCTAACCCACCCAGGAAATGAAAATTGTTTCCTGTCAATTTCTACAACACCTTAGATATGATCAACAATAGGTTATTATAGCAATAATGAAGCAATAAATCATTACTGAAATGGTGATGCTATTAAATCTAGACAGCAAGGGGAATGTTAGAGCACAAGGGTAAAAAGTACAGTAAGTTCTATTGTCAGAGAGGGGACATGTTACAGATCAAGGAAAATAGTCCAGAGTGATATGATTCTTAAATTGTGATGAATCCTTTTCAAAATAGTTGCATAAACTAGTTTATATTTTTATATATTATATTATTATTAAAATCAAGAATATTTAATTATAGCATTTGGAAGTACAATGAATAGTTAATAGATTTGCCAAAAGTTGGCTTTAAATCTGGAAATTTATTATGCCACCATCATCAAGCAATACCACAAGTTCTTAAAGACTGTCAACTGTCAATACCAAATAGTCAGCCTTAATCTTTATGAGCTCTCAAAAGAGGAAAGGAAAATAGAATTTGCTGCCTAGATTTGGCATTTAAAATATCTTCTCCCCCATAGGTAAAACAGCCTACATCAAATGGTTGCTCTTTTTATTTTTTTAACATTCAGAGTGTACTGAAAGAAATTTCTCATAAGTATAATTAACAGGATTACACAAAATTAATTGCATTTCTGTATTTTACTGAATAAAGCATGTACAATTAAAGAACGCTAAAAGGTAGAAGAGGCTTCTACTGAACTTATGGTTAGATAAGTTTTGGTAAATATCACAAAGATAAGCAAAGAAACAATGCCCAGAATCAGGGCATTTGAGATATAGTCAGTTACTTAATATGGCTTTTCTAGCCATGATTCCTTTTGCCGTAATATCTTTTGTGATGTTGGGTTATGCGTTGGACTGCAAACCATGAGATCAACAATTCAAAACCACTAGCTAGCTGCTCAGCGTGCAGATGAAAGAAGCAGTTCTACCCAGTCTTAAAGGTTCGTTATGATTCAGAATTACCTCAATAGCCATGAGTTCAGTTTTTGGTTTAAGCCTATGGTTGGACAACATGGTATTTCTATTTCTAACTTTTAGGAAGCATCATAACATTTTCTACAGTGGTTACACCACTTTACAACCCCACAACCAACGTATGAGCGTTCCAGTCCTTCCACACCCTTACTCGTATTTGTTGTTTTCTGGTTTTTTGAACTTTGCTATTAATGCTGGCAGCAGGCAGTGTTTTGTTCTATTGTGAATAGATTTGATGGCATAGATTCCACGGTGCCTAACAACAACAATTAATCCTGGGTTAAGAAATCTCATTGCTTTGGTATAATGAGCTGCTTGTTGGGCTGCTAACCGCAGGGGAGAAGTTTGAAACCACCAGCATTTCCACTGGAGAAAGATGAAGCTTTCTACTCCCTTAAAGACGTGCAGTCTCAGAAATCCACAGGACCATTTCTACTCCAGGACCAGTGCTAACGAGGGTCACCAGGAGTTGGGATTAACCCCATCGCATTAAGTGAGTGAATGGCTGATGACCGAGAGCATTTCCTCCTGTTTGTTGGACAGCTGAATATCTTCGCTGCTGCTGCTGTTTATTCATGTCCTCTGCTCGTTTTAAAAAACTCTTTTTAATTGGGACATAATCCACACATCGTACAATTTATCAGTTCAGTCATATCAAGAAGAGTTGCACAATCATCACCACCATCAACTTTGGGACATTTTCTTCTTTATTCTTTCTTGGACTCCTTGTTAATAACTCCCCATTTTCCATCAGCTTCTCCTGCCATGTCCCCTAGAAACCATTAGTCCAGTAACTCTCTGTAGATTCATTGCTGCTCAACTTCACATTGGTCTATTTGTTTCTTGTTGAAGTGTTGAATTTTTCTATAAAGTTTAGAAACTAGTTCCTTGTCCCATATATCATTGCCATTTCCCCACCTAGTCTATGTGTTCTCTTTTCACACTTTAGGAAAAATCCTTTGATGGACAGAAGTGGCTAGATTTTAGGAGAACCTTCTTATCTAGTTTATCTACTACTTGTATGTTTTTTTTAATAATGTTTGATTGTGCTCGTGCCATGTATTGGGGTTCCTGTTTACCCCTATATTTTCATTCATGATCTTTACAGTTCTAAGTTTTATATATATAGCATGGGTCCAACTTGCTTTCCTTTTAGTATAGAGTGTGAGATTTGGATTCTGTTTCATTTTTCTGCAAATGAGTTGCGTTATTAGTTTACAATGCTATGTTGTCTGCATTAAATGTATTTTAGCACTTAGTCAAAGATCGTGGGGTGGCTGGATTTAATTCTGCTCCTTTTGTATGTGTTTCTGTCCTTGTACCAGTAGAACAGGCAGTTTGACCTGTGTGACTATGCAGAGGCCTCGCTTTTGTTCTTCTTAGAGTGCTTTGTTTATCCAGGATTGCTTTCCTTTCTATATAAACTTGGTGATTATTTTTCTGTGTCTTTAAAAAAAATAATGTTCGTAAGTGGACAGGTATTTCATTATATTTATAAATCACTTTTGGTAGTATTGACATTTTCACAGTAGTAAGAAGAGAGACATCAAGTTTTAAGGCTGCATGAAATACAGACTGCTGGTAAAACATCCATTTGTGTCTTGGTAAAATGAATACTTTACACACTCATTATCTGAGGAAATGAAGGGAATTAAGCATCAAGATTTTAAACAAAGGTCAATATATGATATGAGGAGCTTGGGTTTTCTTTCTTACTAAAAGGAACAAGGTACCCATCCTCAATTTTGATAAGTATTCTGGCTATATGTCTTCCAAGACAGTATCCCATCAATTTTCCAAAAAAGGCTGTCTAGTGATATTTCCTCTTTGCATTTTATTTAAACATTTACTACTGGTAATTTTTCATTTTGAACATTGGCATTCAGGATATTGCTTGATTTTTCATTCATTATCAATGCTGTATTAGATGTATTTACTCATGTACCAAAAAAATAAATGAGATGCCAAGGGCTGAAGTAGAAAGAAAATGTTTTGAAAATGATGATGGCAACAAATGTATAAATGTGCTTGACACAATGAATGGATTGTGTTATACAGGGTTCTATAGAGAAACAAAACCAGAAATCTAATAATTTCATATACATTTATACAGATAGATAGATAGATAACATAAGAAATAAACAGTTAATTAAATTATGAAGCAGTACAAGTGGCTCAGTGCAACTCACTCCCATGAGACAGTTGTGAGACACTGGCAGTCCTTCAAGTCTCGAGGGCCGCCGGGTAGTCCTCTGTAGAGCAATTCAGGCTATCCGGGCACAGGCAGCAAACAGCAAGGCAGGTCACCAACAGTCAGTCAGATGACAGGGTCCGACAGTCCCCAGCTCAAGACATGTAAATTCCAATAGTGTGACAAAGCAGATTTTGAAGGAACCTCAAATTACAGTGACACAGTCCACAGGTTAGGTGTCCCACAGGTAGTGTAGCTTGTAAATTGAGGTCCAGAACAAGCCAGGCAGCTGCATACTGGCCCGATGATCAAAGAGCAAGAGACAAGACAGGTGAGGCTCACCCAGCCATTTATCTCTCCGCCCTTCAATTAACCCCACATGTGTTTATCGGCCAGTTTGGCACAATAAACTAACTAGCTCATGGATGGATGGATTGTGATAAGAGCTGCACAAGCCTCCAATAAAATGCCTTTTTTAAAAAGAAAAAGAAACTTAAACCCATCATCGCTGAGTCAATTCCTATTTATAGAAACCCTATCCTGGGCATCTGAACCTATAAATCGTTATGGAAGCAGAAAGCCTCAGTTTTCTTCACAAGAGTAGCAAGTAAGTTTGAAAGACCAATTTGAAAATTGATAGTCTGATATCTTAACCAGGGTCACCAGGAACAGACATCTAAAATGTCAGTGATCCATCTGAACTTCTCTAAATAGGTATCTCATTAATTGCATTGTTTCCATAACAAGAGATAGTGATTACTAATAACAAAAGTTAATTTGTCAAAGAAATACACAACTTACAAGTTACTTAAAAGTAGCAATCAGTTTTTTTCCTTTTAAAATGGGTCTTAGCCATAAATCAATAAATTTTAAGCCCCTTAATTGAATATATCTCTATTTTTGAGCAAGTTTAAGTCATCCACCTAAAAGATACCTATTTTATTTTTAAAGGTTTTATTTTAGGGCTTTATGTTCCTTTTTTTGAAATATTTCAGAGACCAGGAGGTTAATAAACAATACAATCTGTAAGTGAATACTGAACAATTATTATGAGCTACTGGAGAAATAGTACTGTGGAATTATATGGCACCAGGGACAATTCAAGGCTTCAAAAATCCAAAAAGGGTGATTATATCATAATAAATGATATAAAAGGAAATTATCTTTGAGATAAAAGATAGTTGCTATTCCTTTTTAAAATGCCAATAAACTGTTCCTCTTTTGGCTTAGTGTCTCATTATTTGTTCTAACCATCTGGAATTTGAACACATTTTATACCCTATTATTTTCAGAGGAATAATTATTTGAAAGTATTTGTGCCCCTGAGGTTTTTAATGCTTGCATACATCTGAAAAGTTTTCTAATAATCTACTGAAATTAACCTATTCATGGCAGCTAATCACATTATATCTGTCAATGGCAAAGATTTATTAAACAGTGAAACATGATAGTAAGAGTGCAGAGTATTGTCAAAACTGCATTTAACTTTAGTTTATCTGCATCTTGTAATGAATTAAATTAACACTAGAGAGTATATTATGAATTTTGTGTCATGTTTGCATTGAGTGTCGTTTGTTTTCCCACACTCCTCTTATAAAATCAACCAAAATGTTATTTAGGTCCCTGGACTTTCAATTCTTCACAATTAAATTTAAGCAAGTTACAATAGCATTTAGAAATAGATTAAAAACAAGCTCTATTATGGAATGCTCCCCATTTTTAAGCCTTGTTTTTGAAGCAATGACCAAAACTCAAAGCAAACTATGACCAACAGAAAGCAACACGGCACAAGCCTCCACCAGCCTCCGTGTCGTTGTTACAGCCAGTGTGTCACCCAGTACGTCAGTGCATCTGCTTGGCGGGCTCCCTCTTCTTCCCTTGTCTTCTGCTTCACTAAGCATCCAGCCAGCCTCACTTCCAAAGAGCATTCAGGTTGCACTTCTGCCAAGTCAGATTTATTTGTTCATCTGGAAGTCGGTGGTACTTTCCATGTTTTTCACCAACACCATTATTTTAACGCATCATTTCTACTTCAGTCTTCCTTAGTCACTGTTCCACTTTCACAACAGTCTGAGGCTACTGAAAACAGCATGGCTTAGGTTGCATGCATCTTAGTATATGCAATGGATCTATTTTTCAATTAATGCAATTTTGAATAGGGTTCAAGAAAAGGCTCTGCAACAGGTTGAGGTTATGGTGCAAGCTGCTTTACCAATGGGGCCATATGACCCAACTGACCCATTGGTGCTAGAGGTGTCAGATACAGATGCAGTGTGGAGTCTTTGACAGGCAGAGAGTCATTATTTGGAAGGAGAATCCCCTTCCATAAAATCAACTGGTGCTGCAATTCAGGCGTTTTTTCTCTTCTTTGCCTTTTTTCATTAGGACCTGGCTGGTTTTCTCTAAAAAAAAACAAAACAGAAAATCTGTCTAAGGTGGTCTGCTGTTGGCACTTGCTTAACTGCTTTCTAAAAGGGTTTACTAAATTATCATCAGCAATATTGATAACACAGATAATCAGTTCCTTATAATGATGATTCTTTTCATAAAACTTTTTCTTAGAACCCATATTTTTTATCTAAAAACAGTGCAAAAAGCCACGAAGCCTAAAAAAAGTATAGCAAAACACATTGGAACACAGCCCCAAAAGCTTTAAACAATGTGTACTAATAATGCCAACTAATGCCAAGCAACCCAAACACAAACTGTTTTGTTTACAAGAATCACGTTCATTGTGTTGGATTCCGATGTTTTGTTTGAGCTCCATGCAAGATTTTCTGAGCATTTTGCATCAAAAACCTATTATGTTGAGTACTGATGTGGTCAAGTACCAGGGTTCTACTATATAGGGTTTTCTGATTAATTCAATCATTTTTCTTTACTATTTCCCACTTGTGAAGTCTTTGACTTCTGACTCTTATTCTTTATCTGCTTGTGACTTATAATCAACTTTTTTGTGTGAAATGATTGAAAGTTTATAGCATAAGTCAGTTTTCAATTAAAAATTCCATACCCTCTTTGCTTCATCGTATTATGATTATGATGTAACACATTCTCCAATGTAACGCTGCTTATTCCAGTTCCTTCGTGAGCAGTCAGCAGGAAACTTAGAGAAAACAATACACAGATGAAAAAAGAAGGTAATTACAAAATCAATATATTAATAAAACACCTACAGGCACTAGGGCAAGAGCAACAAGAAAACCCTCAACCAATAGGAGTAAAGAAATCATGATGGTCAACAGAGAAAAACAAATAAATGGGGGAAATCAACACAATATGAAGTTACATTAACAAAATTGACAAACCTTTGATAAATTTAACAAAGAAAAGATGCAAATATTTAGAATTAGAGATGAAAACAGCAAACTCACAAAAGAACCAAGTGAAGTAAAAAGAAGATTATCACACTACTATGAAAGACTATATATATTCAACAAGTCTGATAATCTAGAAGTGGACAAATGCCTAAAATGAATCATCTGCTTAAATTAATGCAGACTGGTGTAGAAAAACTAAACAAACTCATAACAACACAAAAGAAATCAAGAAATTCTTCCAGAAACTTCCAACCAAGAAAGTCCAAGATCACTTGGCTTCACAGGAGAAATCTACCAATTATTCAGAGGAGAGCTGTGAGCAATTCTCCACAGACTCTGTCAAACATAAGAAGGGACAGCAAACTCCGGGACTCAATCCTGAAGCAAGCCTGACCCGGATACCATCAGGCAAAGAACTGACAAAGAGAAAATTGTAGACCAAAACTCTCATGAACACAGACACAAAAATTCTCAACAAAATTCTGGCCAATAGAATCCTACAATAATAATAATAATAAAATCACCGTGATTCAGCAGGATTCACACCCAGTATACAACGATGGTTCAATATTAGAAAAACCAAGCAATATAATCTATTAAATAAATAAGGCAAAGACTAAGAACCATGTGATTTTATCAATAGAGGAAGAAAAGGCATTTGACAATATTCAACATTTCTGATTTCAAAAACTCAATAAAATGGTATCACAGTGAAATTCCTAAATACAGTAAGAACCGTATACAAAAAAACAAAAACCAATATTATGGATAAATCTTTAAACAGTTGCTCTTAAATTCAGTCACAAAAGAACAAATATTTTATGAAACTACTACTATCAGGATAAACACCAAGAAGAAGGCAGGCATCTGTTTCACTTCACGTCATCTTCTAAACTGGTCTCCCATGTGATTAGTAGTGTACCTATCTAATGTGTGTCATTCATATTTGTGCATATTAAAGGCCACTTTTTCAGAAGAAATTTCATCTCAGCTGGGATCAATATTTTATGTTGTGGGAAAAGAGAGACCAATGGGTTCCTGACCTATAGCATTGTTCCATAGTAACCCCAATTCATAGACACTCCTCCAAGGGTACACAGGAACCTTACTGGAAATTCAAATCTAGAGGTGGGAGGCAAGCCTGTCTTGGAGAAGGTGGCTTCACCTGTTTTAGTAGGTAAACAGGAGACAAAACATTCGTTGAGAAAAATGCTTGACATTAATTATAAAGACCCACATTTGTATTATGCATAGTACTATAGACAACTAAGACTTAAACTTTGTCTTTTTGAGGTACACACTATCCTTCATAGACCACTCCAGAGTCATCTGATTTGGAAAATCCACTAAGCAAAATTGACTTTCTTGTAAACACACCTGTATCTGATTAAACTGAATACTCTGTTGGACATTGGACTGAAATAAAATAAGATTAGAGAAGGAGACTCTATCAGAGCTTAAATTCTGAGCACACAGTTGACAGAAGATTATGGATCACCATGAAAGCCTAAAAGTCATTTACAGAGCCACCACACGGACTAAGTCTCCATTGAATTCCCTAGGTCCATTGACCAAGGATACAACTAATCTTGTCCCCAAACAGTACATCGGAACGTGGATTAGTGCAGACACAAACCAAGCTCACTGCTATGGAGTCCATTTTGACTCACAGCAACCCTGACAGAATGAGCCCCTTTAGGTTTCCAAGACTGTGAATCTTCATGGTAGTGGAAAGTCTCATCTGATCCCACGGAGCTGCTGGTGGTTTCAAATCACTTGATGTTTAGCAGCCCAAGGTCTAATGCACTGTGCCCTTGGGGCTCTTGTGTCACCATCACAGAGTGGATGCTGACTGAGAGCAACCTTATGAGATAGGGTGGAACTACCCGTTAGTGTCCGAGACTGGATCTCTCTCTATGGTGGGGGAAAGACCACGCTTTCTACTTCCATATGGAGTTACAGTCTTGGGAATCCACAAGGGAAGTTCTACCCTATCCTATAGAGTAGCTATGAGTCGGAAGCTATTGGTTGGAATCCACTGGACAGCAGTAATTTCAGTTTTGCACTTTTAACTCTTTATTAGAGAAGAATGTCAGTGTTCCTCCCAATGGGTGGCTGGCTTTGAAATGCTGACCTTGAAGTAAGCAGCCTAATGCACAGCCACTAAGCCACCAAAGCCACGGGTTCCATAAGCAAGGCAAATTAGACTTTTTACCACGTGATTTTCCTTTTAAACGATTTTCAACTGGTTCTTTTATTGCATTTTGCGGTCTTTTGGGCTGAGGTTCTTCGGTAATTCTATTGTAGTTTCTCGGTATTTTTTGGTGTTATCTCAGTTTTCTTTTGTTTTGTTTTGCTTTTACATGACTGATTTCTTCATATGAAATTCAGGAGCAGTAAATCTATAGAGGCAGCAATTAGATTAATAGTTTCTTAGGGTTATGACAGGAGAGGTTGGGATGAAATGGAGAGCTAATAATAATGAAACAAGAAGGAAAATAATGTCCTAAAATTTTGGGGGCTTATGAATGCACAACTCTCTTTATATACTTAAGCATTGAATTGTATGATATATGAATTATAGAACAATGAAACTGTTATAAGTAAAGAAGATATTAACAACATGTACATAAGTATTTTTGTACAGATAAAATAACATGATCACAATTTAATTTGGTGCAGTACATGAAAATAGATACACAACTAATATTTCTATATTTTAAAATGTTTTGCAACATGCTGTTATTCATATTTTATATACATAAAGCTATATTCCAGGTGTGTGTTATGGTCTATGACTATTCCTGAAAACTCCTTTTAAAAAAGTAAAGCTATTATATCTGGAAAATATGAGCAGTGAAAAATTACCTCATTGTCTTTATAAAATTACAAGCACTGAACTTTTTACAGCCTTCTCCAACATATTTTTCATTAAATTTATATTTTCTTTAATGATTATTTATAGATATTTATTGAGAAACAGGGGGATTTAGACCACCATTGCTTATATTCAGAAACAGAGTCTATAAACAGCAGATCTTTTTAGAGGAATATTATTGAAGCATGGGAAAAATTAAGTCAGTAATATATCAAGTTGAGCATATATTCTACAATAAAAGAAAACACCAAACAGCTGAGCTGATACTTTATCAATATAAGAAAAAGCTAAACATAGTCATTGAAAAATCATACAGAGAGTTCATTAAACATTTTATTCCAGTGTCTAGTTATTAATTTTGAATGACCACTAAATATAAATATGCTAATGATAAGACCAGTATTATATTTCAATATGATAGAAACTGTATTACTAAAAGAATATAAAGGGAGTTTAATTATGAAACTACTATTAGCAAAACCCTCGTCAACATGGGATATATCCTTAATCATTACCTTGTTCTTAAAAATTTATCACTCTTTCACTTAACAAAATAATTATCTAAATATATGCTTACAAGTTAGAACAATTTACCTTAGTATTTTAGCAGCAAATAACCTTTAGCCTTATATTTTTATCACCAATGATTTGAAAGCCATTAGACTTAAATTTATATAATTATAGCCATTAGACTTAAATTTATATCATTATAAACAGGTTTATTTAGTCTGACTTAATATTTTACATCTACTACTCACTTAACGTAGTTGTTATATGACATTTAATACTTACAGCAATAATAAAAAAGATCATTATCCATTTTTAGTATTAATGCACATATCTGTCAGTAGCAAATGCTAGGGTACAAAGTAAGAATCTGTTCCAACCCTCTAGGACATGCTCAGTGGTTTTACAGTTATGTAAAGATTAATTTGGAAGTGATGCAATAATGAAATTTGACATTGATATAATGATGTGTTTTGTAAATCTTATGATGAGGTAATCCTCCATTTTTGTGATCTGAAGTGACCATTCTCTATTTTTCTATAACACTAATTTTCACAAAATGACCTACAGTTTGTAATTTAACCATGATGATAAGTGAGGAGTGTGTGCATTCTACTTAATATTAGTGCGAATCAACTGGCAGGATAAATAAATATAATACCTTATTAAGGAAATTATATACAAGCTTATAACTATTCCCAATATTTAATAATTATAAGACATCTGTTAACATAAAAATTGTTCTATTTAGAAACTCACTGATGGTGAGCCAGAGGATGTTTGAGGTTGAGGATGCATCTAAACCTGCAAGGATCAAATTCCTATTCACTTCTCTTCATCACCCTCCTTTTCATACAGACCCAAGGCCAAGTCTTTGGTTTGGTGGTCACGTTTTAAGAGAAAACATAGGCAAATATGCTCCTTGAGGCTGAACACTATCCATTCTACTCCAGAGAAAATCGCTGTTAGATTTCAGCGCATCCACCCTACACAAAAATTTAAAACAAAGAACAGGACTGGTAATTAGAATGATAGCCCAGAAAACCCGGGATCACGCATTTATCTTTTCAACTCATCCTTTGAAATCTTCTGTTCAGTCCTTAATTCCTGATTTCTTCCATTCATTTTACTAGAATAAATAATCAACGCTCAAGGAATCAGCAGAAATCAAATGATTTTTTGCAGTAGGTGAATCTAGTGAAAGAATAAAGATATTTCTTTGGAGACTAATTTATGCCTGACCCAAATCATGATATCTTCAATGCCCTCTTCTGCCTGGGAGGGCTGGGAAAAGACCAGGAAGGCGGGAGAAGAATCGATGCGTTTGAATGATGGGGTTTTCAGAGCATATCCAAAGTACCGGGGACTGCCGGAAGAATGGCGAACCTTCTTCTCACATACTGGACACAGACATCATGCTGGTTGAAACGGAGTCAACAAGAATGAGAAAGAATATTTACAGACTGACATTGTGACGACAACAGCGTCCAATATAACAACACCTGTGACAAAGGCACAAGACCAAGCTGAGATTCAGCGCTTTACATACGTTAGCCAAGAGTTAGAACCAGCAGCACGGGGCAGGCACCAGACAACAACACGTACCAGAGCAAGTTTCAGATCTTCATCTAGCATGCCTTTGGATTGCCTTTCTGTCCTCTTATAAATGACATTTTGCTTTCTTCAAGTATTAGGTGGTTGATGTCATCTTACAACCTCCCTGCTCCTTGCTCATTAGTGTTCAGTGTGACAACCCTGTGCTGAGTTGATCTCTAAATTCAGGTGGAATATACCCAAGAACATGCTTTGGTGCTTGAGAACTTGTTTTCATTTTTTTAAGCTTAAAAATGAATATGCATTGCACCATCAATGGTCTGTTCCTCAGTCAGTACTTTGTTGTATTTTAGCAATTGATATTTGGCTTCTCTATATTTGCTTTCTACAGATATTTGATTCCTGATTATTCCATCCATGAACTCAACATGCATAGGCACAGTTTATATTGCTGGAAAAGGTATTTCTGATGAATAATCCATTGGTCTTGCAAAATCCTACTGAGCGATCTCTTATGTGAGATTGCTTTCAAACCTCATCTTCTGGCCCTATAAAGACAATGTTCCACTGCTTTTCGAAGGTTTTCACTGATTAGATTTTAAGGAATTAGGTTTCCAGGCCTTCTTCCTAATCTTTCTTGTTCTGGAAGCTCCACTGAAACATTTACCCTCTTGGTGACTCTGCTGGTATTTGAAATACCAGTGATATAACCAGCATCACAGCAACACACAGACTACCATACTACAACAAACTGACAGATGAGTGGTGGTCAGATAAAAAAATCTGAGCCAAGTGAAGCATTTTTCACAGCTACCAATCTGGGAATGTATTTAACTTAAGTCAGAAGGTCACATGGTTGAGAATTCTTTTTTAGGCACACATATTCTATTATGAAATGAAACAGAAAGATG
>NW_022111320.1:8851638-8852990 GCF_000313985.2 Echinops telfairi | reverse complement strand
CATGGCTTATGCATAATAATGGGGAGATACAAGTAAAACATAACATGGCAAGGATTTCAAATGGAAAAGAAAAAAAATGAAGCACCTGTTACCCAAGAGGCTTCAAACACAGGTGCACTCTCTACTTTCCTGGGAGGATTTGAAACCACTAATGGCTGTGTCTCAAGCCTAGGGATTCTAAAGAGATCCCAGGTATTTGCATATTTAAATGCATTTGTACATCTAAAAATGCAGGTTTCCTGTCAATTTGGCTGGGCCAGAATTCTCAGTGTGAAGGCAATTAACATCTGTAATCCCCCATGTCCTAATACAATATAATCACAATCTGTTGTAAGAAGATTAGAGTGGGCATAGAAAACCCTTCCTCTGAGAACAGCTGTGATGTCATAGGTTGATAGGGAAGTTCCTCAAGAGTGTGGCTGGCTTCAATAGAAGTGGTCACTGTGCAACACCACGCTTGCTTTTTGCTGGGTCTCAACCCTGCCTTGGGCTTATAGACATCCTGTTTCTTCCAAAGTTGGTGAAAAACCTAGAAGGACTCGGGAAGCTCTCCCAGTCAGCAAGCAGAATGGTGATAGAGAGAGAGAGACAGACAGAGAGACAGAGAGACAGACAGACATACAGACAGAGAGACAGAGAGAGAGAGAGACTGGAATCCAGAAAGCTAAATATCTTGGTTGCACCTCCAATTGAGATATTTAGGATGTGAAATGATTGACAGGCTAAACCCTATCCCTACAGTTTGATACATGTTCACATTGACATGAAATTATGTAGTTACCACAAATACCATAAAGGTGATTGTAGAAAAGACAATGTTTGGTTTGTATAGTCAATCCTTGGTTTGTATGAGTGTGTGTGTGTGTGTGTGTGTGTGTGTGTACTTATAAAAGCCCAGTGTGTTCTGAAAATATTCATGACAGTGTCCCCAAACCATCTAACCATGTGTCCGTGTCTCCATATATGAACGAGTACTTTTTTATAGTGACATTTCCCTCTGAAAAATCAGTAGCACTCAATATTTAAATCCATGACCACATTTTGCATATCAAAACTCAGAGCATGATTTGAAAGTCAATTCTAATCTTTTGCTCTTTTGGATAGCCTATTTCTGCTAATTTGTTTAGTAACTTTCTGCCTAAACATTAGGGGAAACTTTCCCATTAAATACATGTGACCTCATTGACTGAGGTCTTTAAATCAACTCTAATAATATTCTCAGTCCCTCACGGTCATCAAGTTGATTCGGCTCATAGTGACCCTAAAGAACACCGGAGAGAAGCCCCTTGGGTTTCCAACAATGTGCGTCTTTGTAGAAGTAGGAACTCTCATCTCTCTTCTGCCAATAACAC
>NW_022111320.1:8849965-8851538 GCF_000313985.2 Echinops telfairi | reverse complement strand
GAATCTAAAATGTGTAGTCATTATGCATGTGAAACAGGTCTAAAACATGACAACTGTTTTCTTTAAAAGTACATAGCTTCTGTAATTAAATCTCTGAAAATGTGGTTATGGAAATCAAGATTGGGTTTACAAACTTTATATTTAACTATTTTCCACCCGTTATTCACACTACTTGGTATTTAAAACAAAATATAACCAACTACTCCTTTTAAAAAGTGGACACTTCTCTATAAAGATGCCAGCATGTGGCTTCTTTTGACATTCTAGAAGATCGGGTCCAGTCCACATGCCAACATTTTTTCTGGGGCTAAGTAGCATTAAGTTTTTTTGGTAAGGATCAGCAGGCCAATATACTGCTTTCTCCACCATTTACTGACGTTATAATAACACTGAGGTCAAGTATCATTGACCTCTCCTTCTCATCTTTGCTAGTACAGCCAAGAGGAAAACAAGATATTTGCACCTTTATCTATTTTATAAGTAGGAAAAGTAAAATTTGACCCAGAGAGTTACTTGTTTCAAGAGAAGATAAGGGTTATTTTTTTGTTTGCTTGCTTGTTTCTTTATTTCTATTTTTGGAAGTAAAAAAATGTTTTCAATCTGGCACATTTCAAGCATTCATATTACCTGCCCACCCTTATTGGCATTTTAGCTTGCTAACCCTGCTCTAAGCAATAAAGCATGGAAACAGAAGTGCACCATAAATATTCTCAAAAGATCATCATTACATATCTTGCTCCTCAGGGAAGAGAGATGATGAAAGATTTTACTAGGGCAGATAGGGGTATTTCTTCCTTCTGTTCAGTGCATACAATTTTTATTTTTTCCCTAAATTGAATTAAAGCCCTTCAGCATTTGAATCCCATGAAGTACAATTCCTGATAACAAAGTTTCTAACATATTCACAAATTCAAATTTGAAGAAAAGTTTTGACTAAGTTTCCACTGCAAGTCCTGTAGCACAGTAAGCATATGATGTTTAGTAATGAAAAAGATTAAACATGTCCATGAATTTCACCCTGTTTAACACATACATGTGTACATGAAAATTCATGTAATAGTAAAGCATAGAAAGAATAAACACCTTTTAATAAGCCAATAGTGAGATGCCGTAGTTTAACTTAGTTGCACTAACAGAGTATCAGAAGCAGAAACTGTGTAATGGCATCACTTGTTTTCAAACTATCAATGTATTCACGTTATACTTTCATGCTCACCAGAGGGTATCAGAGCCCAGAGATAGAATGTTCTGCACCATGAACAAGAAATTGTAATAATTCATATCACTCTCCTGAGTTAATTAAATGATATTTCACCTTATCATTCATTCTAAAATACTTAATATTTGATCATGACATAGTAGATGAAATTGATATTCTAAAAATTCAAATATGAGAAATAAAATGTGAACCGCGATGAAGCCGCACATTTCTACAAGCCTGGATAAATTATATAGTCATCCTGCATTTCTGTATTCATTCAATTAGCAGACATTTTTTTGCTGCCCGCTCCGTCAAGCACTCTTCTAGAAACACAGTTAGAGGAATGGGGAAAGACAACCTCAATTGCTGTTC
>NW_022111320.1:8846050-8849342 GCF_000313985.2 Echinops telfairi | reverse complement strand
ATTAAAATGTTTTTGAAAATGTTATTGAGAATGAATGAATTGATGGACTAGTAGGGGAGAGCTTACTTAGACAGCTTCATGACAAGGCAGGCCATGGAAAGATGAGGGAAAAGAACACCCCAGGCAGTGGATACAAGCTCTTATGCAAGAACGATCTCAGTTTTTTTGAGGAACGAAAAGAAGGCCAGCCTTTCTGGAGTGAAAACATACTCTCATATGAAACATCCTCTCCTATGAAACAATTAAAAAATAAAAGTAGTAAAAAGGTACTCAGGCATCCTCTCATATGAAGCGATTAAAAATAAAAGACAGGGGAGTATGATATTTTCAAGTCAAAATTTGATATTTTTCAGATTTAATTAGGAATCCTTTGTAAGGTTGTAACAAAGAATAGCATCTAATTTATGATTTTTAAGCAATAAGTTTATCATGCATTCTATGGATACTTTAGGTTGAATTAGAGGGATATTTTCTTTAATGAAATACCCTGCATACCTGTGGTTCACAGTTCAATAAAACAAGAACCATTTCACTAAGTAGGATTAAACAAATATAAATAAAGAAGCAAACTAAAGGAAAATTTACTAGAAGAGAAAGCCTTCTCTGTTTTTCACATAATAGTGATCATACATAATGAACATATGTGGCATTGTATTAAAATAGTGGAACTTTCAGATTCTACATTTTTAAAGCCTACTAGATAGATAATTCAAATGTCAGCCTAAAATATGTTCAAGGAATCCAGAAAGAAAACTGGATTTGATTAGAATCCAGTCTAAACTTGTTTAGGACAGGGATGGAATTGAAGGGGAATGCAAAATTTGTCTAGAGAAAGATTAAAGAGTCCAAAAATGGGTTGTGAAACATTAAAGACATCTTTGATGAATCCTGAGAATTGAGAATTGAAAATAACCACCTATCATAGACAAATGTCTGAGCCACAATTGGGTGAAGAACGGTATTGGAAAGGAATAACACAACTTTCATGAAAAATAAATGAAGTCAAAGGGAGATCAAAATACTAGCCAAAGCAAGGTCACTGTGCTCAAATGGATACTGACTCAGAGTGACTCTACAGAGAATGGAGAACTGTCCCTGTGGGTTTCTGAGACTAACTCTTTACAGGAAGAGAAATCTCATATTTTTCCAGGGTGTAGCCAGTGGTTTCAAATAGCTGGCCCTATGCTTCGCAGGCCAACTCATAACCCATTATAACCTTCCTCGTGTTGCGACCCTTTCCTACAGTTCCTCCTGTTGTGGTGACCCCCAACCATAAAATTATTTTCGTTGCTACTTCATCACTGTCATTTTGCTACTGTTATGAATCGGGCTACCCCTGTGAAAGGGTTGTTCAATCCCCCCAAAGGGGTTGCGACCCACAGGTTGAGAACCGCTGCACTCTGCCATCCCAAACCCTAAACCAAATTCTCTGCCATCAAGTAGATTCCCACTCATTGCAGTCCTGTAGGAAGTCCCTATAGGAAGTCCCTGTGTCTGAGACCGTCCCGCTTTTCTGAGACCGTCCCTCTTTCTGGGAAGAGAAAGTCTCACATCTCTTCTGTGGATCAGCTGGTGCTTTCAAAGCGCTGATTTTTCAGTTTGCAGCCCAATTCACAAGCCACTATGCCACCAGGTCTTCTCAAACTTGATACCAAAGCAACCAGACTCACTGCCATTGAGCCAATTCTTGACCACAGTGACCCTCTATGACAGGACAGAACGCCCCCTGTCAGTGTCTGAGCCTGTAACAGTTGAGCCTGAAAGAGCCTCAAGACATTCTCTTGAGTAACAGTTGATAGTTTCTAACCGCTGACCTTACAGTTAGCACAACCACGGGTAAAGAGATTGACAGGATACAGCGCCAAAGTGTTGGTCGCTCAAAGTCTTTGCAGTGTTTTGCTATATATGAGTTTAAAGACCTTGAGTGACTGCCAGGGAGGAACTGCATCTTTGAAGCTTTCTTTTCCATCAGCGTATAGCAATATAGACACATAGTGTGTATGCTATATTGTTTTTACACTGGTAGACTCCATGGATGTCTGCACATTACTCTCAAATTATACATATCAAACTTCAGTGTGCAACTCATCGGAATGAAATAACATGGTGCTTAACAAAAATCACGTGTTGTATCTTGGTCAAAAGACCAATTTTCATCAGAGATGTGACAAAATAGATTGCATGCTTTCCATCTTATTTGTCTTTTGACTCATGTAGCCCTGTATTCAATATGACTGAGATGGGGATTGCAAGGCGGTAGATTATTCTAGCCATAGTCTTTATGACTGGCACCTAAAGATAAGTCTGGGTAAGGGACGATGAGGGAGGATACTGTTAGAATTCAGTTATGAGTGCTCACTAACAGAATTCTTTTTGAGTGTCATTTTGCTGCATTTAAAATGAGTCATCTGAGAAGGAAGACGAGGAGATCACGCTCTCAGCGAGAGTCAGCAGTGGGCCTCAGGGTTCCTGTGCCGTGAATTGCCTCGATGCAGAAGACAGTATTGACATCAGCGGACGGACAGGTGCAGCAGCATCAGAACCAGAGTCAGAGTATGAGATAGCACAGGGAATCTGCTAGCCCACACTGCAAGTAAAGCTGAGGCCGGCTTCTTGAGCAGGGTGCCTCTGGCGACTTAATTGAGGGACCTGGGTTGGCTGACCCACAGAGAGAACTGAGGGCCTCTGTGTTGAGGCTGTCAGCAGAGTGCATGCCCTTTGGGCATTTATTGGCAGTTCTGAAAGAACTTGTAATGTGTACTGACTGAATAATGCCTTCCTAGCATTTCCATCTATTAACTTCCACAGTAAACCCTATAATCATGAGTATTATCTGGCAGCTCCATGTGGCCATTGCTATGAAGGAAGGAACCTAGCAAAAAAAGTATAGCATGCTGTGTGAGACAGAACAGAACACTGGATCATTCACAATTGTTAATTGACAAAAGAGGGATGTTTAATACATAATGAGATATAGATGAAAAAGTCATATTGCAAAGATGTATCCTGATTTCTGCCACATATAAGCTGGTTGGCCGCCTTTAAATTAATTAATTAATTAATATGTCTGTTCATATTCCAAGATAAGAGCAGTATTTATGATGTAGCATACCAAGTTCTGTCATTTGTTTTTCATCGTGTCACTGTAAATTTGCACTGAATTTCATTTTTCAAAACTCCTGTGACTATTGATTAGAAGAATTTCAAACAAGTCCGATAGGACATGATAAATATAAAGAATGCAATTTAATAAAGCGATACAGTCTCACAAACCCAAAGGGGCAGGCTGAGC
>NW_022111320.1:8842959-8845513 GCF_000313985.2 Echinops telfairi | reverse complement strand
TTTTTTTTTTTAACTAAATTCAGTAGGGAATTTCTTCAAGACCTCACATTTATAAAATTACTTAACAATCACAATGTGATAATGGCTTTTGCCCTCAGGGAACAAATACAAGAATATGTAGCTCATTACAAGTCCTCAGAGTTTCTATCTTCCCAGCAGGGCAGCATTCTGCAAAATGTATTAATATGCAAAGCCTTTCCAAATATTTGCCATTGGTTAATAAATTATGCTCATTAATATATCTAATAAAATATTTATTACAAACTTCAGGAGGGATGGTTTCAGCTAAGATTTTATTTAAAAATCCATGGGTCAGTAGCTTGATATATTCTCTGTAATCAAAAAGAATAATGAATTGAGTCACACACAGTAGGACACAAGTTGAAAGCCTGCAGTGAAAGTATCTTAATTTGTCCAGCTCTTATGCCATTAACCTAATTACCATACAATTTAAAGTTAATAATAAATATAGGCTTAAAGGAGATCAGATTAAAGTGTGGGCAATTATGCCAAGAACATTAATAGAAGACAGAATGAGCTTTACCAATTCATTTCAATTCTATTTGACTTCCTCTGAAACTTTCAAATAGAAATAAATTGAAAGTCAAATTAAAGAAAATAGATTTTTTATAGAGTGACAATAATAAAAGTATTATAAATCCCCACCTGCTTTGCCCCTACTTAGAATCATATTGATTAGAAATTCATAGCACTATTTAATCTTTACTAGTAAGCACTAGTATAAAACACAAAAACTAAAATAAAACAGAAAGTGACAACATCTACCCAGACTCCTGAATAGAAATAACAATGCACGACAAATAGAAGCCTGATATAAAAGCAGACTAGAACACAACAAATAAAGTGTATTTTAAACACAACGGGTTATCACATAATATCCATTTCCTCACAAGTATGTATGATTTCTTTATCATTATAGAAGTTGTATATCAACTACTGTGTTATAAATACATTGAGTTATTTTTCATCAAAAGATAGTTAATTAAAAGATTATAAAGATTTCTATCTTATTGACTAAAAATACTATTTTTTGACAACTGTGTTATTTCCTATTTCTCTGTAACAGACTACCAGAAATTAGCAGATTAAAATCCACGCCACTTTGTGATCACACAATTCCAGGGGATCAGAAGTGCAGGCATGGGACAGCTAACAGTCTCACAGGGTCAAATTGGGCAACCTTTTCAAGCACAGCGATTCGTGTTCCCGCATATCCTTTAGGGGAACACAGTCATTCTGTAACACTTATTTTTCTTTTCTTTTCTTTTTTAGCTTTCAGAAGTCCCTAGGTTTTGTGAGCCAGTTGTAAGAGAGTCTTGGCTCACTGACTTGGCTTAGACCATCCTAATTAAATAATGAAAACAACTTACCACCTTCTCCTTGACATTGTCTTTCCTTGATCAAGCTTTCCCTTATTTCAACTCCCTCATTCTTTTATAAAACAACTTTTAAAGAAGATGTTGGAAGCATGTTAACTTACTGTATCTTTCTTTTGAAATTTGATAATGGGAAGCTTTAAAAAATGTTAAGTTTAAGACATTATCTTTTCATTATTTACATGTGATTTTAGGAACATATAAGGAGTCTTTGGTGGCACTGTGGTTAACCAATTGGCTGCTAACTAAAAGATTAGTGGACAAAACCATTAGCCATTCTGCATGGGAACAATGTGGCAGTGTACTCCATAAATGTATAAAAACTTGGGTATCCGTGGGTGGTTCTACTGTCTTACATAGAAAGTATGTATACATGAGAGCTTGTTTATTTGTTTTTTTGGATAAATATAGAAGTGTGGCTTGAAAATGTGGTGCAGGAACTAGATGGTGCCCAAATATTAGAAGGAATAGCATCTGGGCTCATAAAGGTTTGTCTTCAAACATGCAGCCATCTAAGTGACGTTTTCATTAAGTTCACATGGAAGGAGCATATAAGCCTGTGTGAGACAAGGATTGTAAATGATAAAATCCAAACCCAAAGGAGGGAATGGTATCAGAGCTTACATTTTAACCAACCGGGTTAAAAAGACTGTGGACGACAGTGGAAATCCCAAATCCATTTGCAGGATTAAGTCGCTGGAGATTTCCCTTCCATCATAGCCGATGAATGTGAATAGTTCTTTTGTCAGAGAGAGAGCATTATAAAGTCAGTTATGCCATACGTAGCCAAAGCGTAATATCTAATTATTTTATCTACATTTTGTCCCATTTTAAAGTTGTTTGTGTTTAGGGGAAAAAAGTGGAGGGGAAATGCACATGGACCCCTCTTGTGAATCCCCTCTAACCATAGAGCAGAGATGTGAATAGCTTTGCAAATATGCAATATGCGATGGAAAATGGACTATTACAGATAGTTAAAATTTATTGTCTTATCATTTGTGCTCCCTTTTGATCCATTTCAAATGTGTTACAGTTTTTAATATTTTCTGATTTCTTTTCAATTGAGGTTTTATATGTTTTATTTGCTGTTAGATTTTTCTCTTAATATGTTTTGCATATGAAATCCAAGATAAATAAATCAATAGGGATAGTAACTG
>NW_022111320.1:8840633-8842859 GCF_000313985.2 Echinops telfairi | reverse complement strand
CTATATTTTTATTCCCTGGTGAAATGTTCATAGAGTAATACATTTCAACTTAATATTGTAAACTTGCACAGTTTATACTAATGCCTTTGTCATTGTACTTCTTGACAGGCATGCCTATCAGTTGTTTTGTGGTAATTCAAAGAAATACCTTAGTTAATAACATGCCTGCCAATGAACAAAACGGTGGGAGGTTTTAGTTCACTTAAAGGTACCTTGGAAGAAAAGTCTGAAAATCTCCTTTTGAAAAATTAGCTCTTGTGGTTACTATGGGTCACAACACTGCACTCCAAACAAGTGAAACCAGAATGAGTTAAAATGGATGCTACAACAGGGGGGAGCTCTTTATGCTTGCCCTGCCCACAAATCATGTCAGAAAATTCTTGAGGAAGTCTCAAAAGAAGTATATGGCCCTGCTAGTAGAATCAGTTGGAGGCAAATATTAAATTATATGAATCAATTTGAGGCAAATATTAAGTAAGGGGTGTTACTGTTTATAATGGAGATTAAGACACTTGAATACAGTTCTCTGTGCCCTGTTTTCTCCCCAGCTTTCCACCAAGTTCAATTCATTGTAAGAACTCATTCAAATATTTTACACTGACTTGATGTTTATCTTCGGTGTATTGCTTCATTAAGAGCAATAATGAGGCTTGAATAATGTCACTTGCTAATGGAATGAAAATATGGAACAACAGCAGGTCCCCTAATCTCACATTCCTATTAGGGCAATAAACACTGTTCATAAAGATTTAACACACAGGGGAGTATTATATATGCTCTGGGTAACATTTCTGCTATTCTGATTCATATTGCTAATGAGCTTGATGTCCAAGTGAGTTTTTGTTGTTGTTATCGAAGTTGATTTTTCCCTTAGTCAGAATTATCCCATGATCTGAGTCTTGAGTACTTTGACTACCCGAGGTCTAGACTCTGAGACAGGAAAACATACACCCTTTTAGTAAAGGTGAACAAAACTGTGAACTGGCATCTTAGTGCTATTTTCTCTGGAATAGTGCTTGTTCCGTGTAACTTGTGTTTGTACAACTTGTTGCCATTTTAGCCTTCTTTGTAAAAGCATTGATTGGATTTATAGAAGGTTTTTATATACATATGTTGAAAATTGTGCTTTAAAACAGGATTTAGTGGGGGAATTAAGTTTTGGTGATTTAGTTCAACTCTCTTTATAGACTAGGAACCTCAATCAGTTTTCTTTTTGCTGTTTTTTTGTGAAATGGAAATGACCTGAAGCACTAGGTGCGGACACCTAGAAAAGGGCTTTTCTGCCTTCTCACTCAAAAACATGTGTGATCAAAAGAACATGAAAGAGCTTTACATATTTCAAAGTTTGACATCCCACTAGGATCTTTACAGGTAAAATGAAATCATAATAAGTTTTCTGATCATTACAGCTCAGGCTTTCCTTCTAATACTTCTGTCCTTCTTTTGGTAACTTCATCTCATCCAAGAAGTAGAAATGGGTCTTATGTGGACTATTGCTGAATTCTAATGGAAAATATTCTTCTCAGGTGTGTGAATTGGCCAATAGGTCCCACCTGATTTTAAATGGATAGACTTATACCCCTTCCTGTTGTGTTGACTCTGACTCCTAGAGACTGTACACAACACAGTAGAATTCTCCACAGGTTATCCAAGGCTGTGACTATTGACAGACACAGGCTGCCTCATTTTACTTCTTGCAGAGAGTAGTGAGTTAAGTTACCATCCTTTGTCTTTGAGGCAAAATGCTTAACCAGTGTGCAACTAGCATGGCTGAGGTACCTTATATAATCCACTTTCATTTTGCCTGTACTTTTAATCTATAAAAATAGAACATTAGACAAATAAATAAATATTTTCACATTTACTTAATGGTCATTCAATATGAATTAATGAAAAACACCTGAACCCCCAAAGATTTTCAAAAAAGTCTAATTAGTTAAAAATAAGATCCTGTATTAAGGTCTATACACTTTTATAATTGAAGAATTCTTTAAATGTGCATTGCCATAAATATGAAAGATACAAAATTATGTGTCATTTTTGGTATTTTAAAGTGGTACCTTAAAAAAATTCTCGGTTTTTCTTCCATGGAGCAGCTGGTGGGTTTGAATCACAGACCTTGAGGATCCAAGCCGAGTGTGTAAGCACTATACCACCAGAGCTCCCTTCATTTTTGATATTTTGAAGATAGGTTATTGTTCCCTAGAGAATACATGCTGCCTTGTA
>NW_022111320.1:8821403-8839055 GCF_000313985.2 Echinops telfairi | reverse complement strand
GCAAAGTCATGTAGATCCAGTGGAAGTGGAAGGATCTCAGTGCTGGCATGGGTCTCTACTTAGCTCCTCCAGCTCCAGGGTTCTGGCTCCATCAGGGTCTCTCCAAGTGGCTTGACAACAGGAATGTGTAGCAGAGAGTGTGTATGTATCTCACCTCCAGTGAACTATTTATCTCCAGAGCACCTGATTGTCAGACTAGACTTCACTCCTTCATAAATTGACACCAGATCATGCAACTACCACAACTAGCTTTTGTGGTTGATGCATAGATTTGCATGATAGATGTATTGATGGATTTTCTTGAAAGGGGGATAGAGATACACTGGTCACTGGTAGCATTGTACTTCATGATGGATTTAGCAAGATCCTTTCAGACAATGAATTCCAAGCTATTCCTCTTTAGGAGGAATAGCATAGTAAATCAAATGAGTTTCTGATTCAAAATTGCCAATTCCAGTTCATTTCAGCTCACTAATGTCTAGGACATTGATCTCCAGGCGTTCCATTTCATTTTTGACCACTTCCAATTTTCCTACATTCACACTTCTCATATTACAAGTTGCAATCATTAGGTTTTTCCCATTGTTTCACTTTACCTTGAATCGTGCCCCATCAGTAAATGAAGACCCTGAAGAGTCCACTCCCGCAGGTTTTCCCAGACTCATGTCACCATATTGATTACCTTTCGAGAAATCATCTCTTGTTCAGTCACATGTCAAATGTCCTGGGACTTGAGAGGCCCTTTCTGCTGGCAAGGTTGGCAATAATATTCTTTTTTCCTTTGCTTAGGTCTTCAGTGTTTGAAAATCCTTCAAGGTATGCATAATGTTTTCTGTGGCTTCTTCCTCTGAAGTGGGGAGCCAAGTCATTCTGCATAGTCTGTTCTTAGTCTGTAAACTCCCGGGAACCTGTTCACTTTGGGTGGCTCTGCTGCATTTGAAGTACCAGTGACATATCTTCCAGCGTCACAGCAGCACACAAGCCACCACAGTAGGATAAACTGATTGAAAGTTGTGGGATAATGATAGTAGCAGTGAAGGTATCAAACAACTTGTTGAATTAGGCAAATCTGCTTCTCAAGGTTTTATAAAGCATTAAAGAGCAAAGATGTCATTTTGAAGACGAATAAATTGTGTTTGACTCAAACTATGCATGATGTTTAGGTTTTGTGTCATCTTGGCCTGGAGAATTCCCCTGGGTATGGTAGTAAACTCTTCCCTATAAGTTCAAGTCTCAGCCTGAAGATGTCTTCTTGAGGGCGTGGCATATGGAGTATCTGTAAAAGACATGCAATAGATAACTGGCTCCTATTCCTTGCTTCTTTCTTGCTTGCATGGATCCTGCCTTGGCTCTACTGGAGCAGGGTTGTAGCCTGTGATAAAGGAAGACAAGAGAAGAATTAATGCATTTGAATGGGTTCACTTGAATATTGGGGTAAATATGCAAAATACCAGCAAAACCAATCTATCTTTGAGAATGTACAGCAAGAATACTTCTTAAAAAGAAAGATGGCAAGCCTTTGTCTAAATTACTCTGGACAACTTATCAGGAGTGTCCAGTCTGTGGAGAAGGACAACCTGTTCGATAGATTAGATGGCCAAGGAAAAAAAGGAAGACCCTCAAAAAGATGGGTTGACGTTGTCTCCGAAGTGATGGTTTCAAACATAGCAACAAGTGTGAGCATAGTCTAGGGGCTAGGCATTGTTGTTTTCTGTTATACATAGGGTCCCTATGAATTGGAATTGATTGGAAGGCACCTAACAACAACAACAACACAGGAAGCATTGATTGAAGGGGCGGCTGGAACATTGAAAGGACAGTTGCAGAGGGAAGTAGAATTACAGTGAAGTAATTGTTGGAGTTGGAGTTCTATGAAACTTCCCACTTTTACTTGAAATCTTAGCAAATGCATAAAAGTATAAGACAGTCACTTAAAGTCTACAGAAGTGAGTCTGGGAAATGTCTGAGAATGGTAAAGGGTAACATCATTAACTATGAGCTGTGGCAGAATAAAAGCAGGCCAAAAGCACAGGTTTCCCCTCGACTAATTATAAGCCATGAGAGAACTTGCCAGTTTTAGAATGGACCATATTCAGCTCAACCAAAACTGAATAGACTACATGGGTGTCTCTTAGGGTTGAAGCTAATTTGAGTGTGGTGGAATTAGGGTGGTGAAATGATACAAAAGGTCAACTGAAGGAGACTTCAGTAAGGAAGTAGCTGCTGCAGTTGAACTACCCAGAGAGGGAGTCTCTGGAAAACACAGAGAAAATCACTTGAGAAAGGAGTCAGCATTGATGACCTGCCAATTTGCTAGTTAACCAATATCAGATCAAAATAGACTTAGGCTGCACCCCCTTACTCCAATTCTCCTCTCTTCCAATTGAATCACAGATGAGGGAAGAAGGCAGGAGATGAAGTTGGGGAGTGGAAGTGGAATTGGCAGAGTAAGGAGGGGAGAAGCTGACGTTTTCTAATCGCCAAGCACAGGCTTTCAATTCTGAAGCAGCATTCATTGGGATGAGGGGCACTTTCATTTTCTTGATTGCTAGATTAACTCTTGATTTTACGTAGCCAAAGGAAACTACTTGGGGGCTAGTTAACATCAGTGGATTGACCTGTGAATTTATTTTAGAAGCACAGAGCCGGTTAGAAAACACTGAGTAAAGAACTGGAATCCTAATGAATTGCACATTGAGAACAATATATTTAATAAACCAGACAAACCTCACTGCCACCAGGTCGATTTTTACTCATTGTGACTCCGTAGCACAGCATAGAACTTGTTCTGTTGTTTTCTGAGACTGCAAATCCTTATAAGAGTAGAAATTCACAGCTTTCTCCCACAGAATAGCTGGTGATTTTGAACTTTTGACCTTGTTAGCAATCCATTGCATAACCCGCTACACCACCAATCCTCATGGTTCTTGTTTCAGGGACTGTACAGTTGCTGATGACTCACAGGGACCCAATGTACAGCAGAGCGAAACACCACCTGGTCCTGCGCCATCCTCACGGCTGTGTTGTTTGAACTCAGTGCCGCTGCCGCTGTGCCAGTCCGTGTTGTCAAGGGTTTTCCTCTGTCTTGTTGCCTCTCTACTAAGTATGACACTCATTGCTCACCATGTTATATTTAATAACGTGATTACAGTATTGAAAAAGTATTACTATAAATATGAATTGATTTATATGTTAAACATCAAAAGTTTATGTGATAGCAGTCTTCTTTATTTACACTTTCCAGAAATATTACATAGTTTCCAAAAAATTCTCATCTTATACAAAAAAAGAGAAACTTTTAAAATCAGGGATTTTGCACATAATTGTTTCCTGGAAAACCAATTCATGTAGTTATTTGAGTCTATTTCTTCCATTCACAAAAGTTAGGTTTCATTTGTCTCTGTGCATTTATTCACACACTTTAAAGAATGCACTATGCAAAGATCCATGCATTACAGATTTCATGAACTATCTAATATTCTCCAGGGCTCTGAGAGCCACATAAGTGGATGTGGAAGTGTTTTTTTAGTTCTATTTGCATTTATGATTTCGTTCAAGGACAAACCCCTCTCAGGAATATCAATTATTAAAGCGGTGTCTTCAGCATAGCAGATAATCAGCAAGGAGGCAGCCAACAAATGAAGCGACCCCCGGGGTTTGCTTTCTCCAGCCTCCTGTCTGAAGTGTGAGGTACGTAGGAGCACAGACCACTTGTTGTCGTGTCACGGGGAACAAAGCAAGAGAGGCTCCAGAATTCTTGGAGGTACATTTGATCACCCTTTTTGAAGAGGATGGGGAAGCAACATTTGCTTTTTATAATGTTAAAAAGTATAAAGATTAAAAACAGATACCACTCTAGGTTCCTGCTTCTTCAAAAGTAACTTCCAGGTAAATTTTTTTCATTGTAATTAAAACAGACTATTTCCAAAAATATCGTAACTACTTCTAAAATGTATACTTGACTCACACATAGCAATGGTTGTGAAGATGGCACAGGACCAATCGTTTTTCATTTTGTTTAGCATCGGACTCAGGGTCAATAAGCATCAGAACTCGCTCTAGGACAAGTGTCCACATGCAAAGTTCCCCTCACTTGTTAGCATGAGTAGGAGCCAAAGATCAGTTTTTAGGCGACAATTGCTGTGATAGTAAAATGGGAGTGACCACATCAGATCGCAAAATGGAGATGGCTACCTCTTTAGATAACAGCCAATCCACGGATTCATTGGCAAATAATCTTAACCATCAGATTCATCGACACGTAATCTTAACCAACATAGCCTGTGCTACAATTGCATCATGCCTACTCATTCGTGAAGCCAAATGTGAGTTTTTAATGAGAATGATAGTCACAGAGCAGATATCTTACTATCATCACAAACATGAACTTTCAGACAATGAGGTTGTCTATGAATGAGGAGAAGATATATATAGATACGTATGTGTATATTTGATTATTCATCATTAATGAAACTATACTCCAACTCTGTAATTCATCTTCAATGTAAGCTAAGTTAAAGAAGCTACAGAAGGCAAACTTTCTTAAAAGTGTGAATAGATAGATTTGTTATACTTAGTAGTCTAGGGTGCAATCACTGTTAACGTAAACATTTGTGTCCTAAACCCAACCTGTGGTGCCAAATGAGGACAATCTCTTTCTGTCAACATTAGAGCTTAGAACACCCTACAGAGCTGTTCTAATTTGTAGCACATCATTCACCATGAGTTTGATCCAAAGGAAACTGAGAATGAACACAAAAACCTTGCCCTGGAAATATTTTCAGATTAAAAATTTGATCCTGAAATATATGAGGGTTATATCCTTTGCCCACACTTATTAACAGCCTGCAGTATGCAGATGATGTACATTTGATGCTGAAAGAGAGCAGGACTTGGAGTATTTGCTGGTGAATGTCAAAGACTATAGCCTTCAGTATGAATTAAGGGACAAAATAAAGAAAATAAAATCTTAACTAAACCAATGGAAAACATCACTAAAAATGAAGAAAAGACTGAAGTTGTTAAATATTTCCTTTTCCTTGTATTGTGACAAGGAATTTCAATATTCATGGAAATCTCAGTTAGTAAATCAAATGACATATTTCATAGAGTAATTCTATGGCACAAATCCTGTAGGAATGCCTTTGGAGGAAACTACAGCTGACCTTAATTTTCCTAGTGGAATGAGGCCGAAGTCAAACATGCCTCCATCCTCCATTTTTCTTTGCCTTCTGACACCAACCATTCTTCCTACAGCATCCTGTGTCTATGTTGTTGTTGAGAAGTCATTGTGAGGGCCACAGAGAATGCAAAGACAATACTCACAAGGATACGGGTTTATTATGGGAGTTAGTAGGTTACCATAAGCCAATATCAGAAAACAATAAGGATATCATCATTGGTTCACAGGACACTTCTCAGTGAACAGCCAATTATTTCTCCAGTTGTCAGCCACAGTCTCAAACACATGGCCCCTTGGCTCTGCGTCCATGAGATAGGAAGCCAACCTCCTGCTCTGCCTCTCCATCTCTTAGTCTCGACACTGTTCCTCTGTTCAGTCTCATGACCTCCTTGCTTAGGCCTCTGGTGCCTCTGAGTGCACCTCTTCCGTTTCAGACAGAGACCTTGAATGTGCACCACTTCAAATGGCTGGGATTTCTCTTACTGCTCCTATTTGAAAGCCCATCTTTATAGCCAGAGGGTGGTCCCTAACACTAACCTTCCCCTTCTATTAGTGTTATGGATGTCCAATTATTTACATAGTTCCATCCAATAATTTGGTGGGAATTGCAGAGGCAAGGGTAAAAGAGATTAAGAAACTGAAATCCTCCATAAGGCATCTGTAATCTGAAAGGATGTCAATTTAAGGACCAAAATGTGCCTCACCCAAGCCATGGTGCTTTCTTTCACTTCATATGCATTTGAAAGCTGGAAGACCAGAGAAGATTGGGTACATTTGAATTATTGTTTTTGGCACATTTGAGTTATGGTTTTTGACAAAGAATAGGGTTCCATAGCTTGCCAGAAAAATAAACAAATGTCTTAGAAACAGTACAGCCCGAATTACTCCTTAGAAACAAAGATGACAAAATTTAGTCGCATCTGTTTTGGACATATTATCGGAAGAGACCAGCCTGATAAAGGTTTTCATGTTTACTAAAGTGGAAGGTCAGCAGAAAAAGGAAGCTTGTCGAGATGATTGACAGCGTGGCTGCGACAGTGGATGGAACTTAGAAAATGATTGTGAGGACCGCGCAGCCTGGGGCAGTGTTTTGCTCTGCTGTGCATAGGGTTGCCGTCCTTCAGAACCCGTGTGATGGCACCCAACAACAACAAAAACGTACTCAGAGTGTACTATGGTTCTCCCCCGTCAAAAAAGTGTGTGTGTGTGTGTGTGTGTGTGTGTGTGTGTGTTAAATCATAACCTCTATCACTGTGGTTATAATCCCACCTGGGAATGGTTTCACATTGTCATGTAAATGAGATAAGATTCCTATAGGGAATCATTTTTGCCATAAAAAAGAAGTTGCGCTAGCAAGCAGAGCAAAGCTAGAATCAGAGAGATGCTGAGACACCCGGAGATCTGGAAGGAATCAGAAAGGAGAAGGTCCAGAGGGAATGGCGTTCCCCTGGAGCTGACAGTGAGAAAAAGCCTTTCTCTGAAACTATCTCTCTGATTCAGACTTTTAGACTCCATTCACTTGAGGTTTTTCTACTATATCAATACTGTGTAACCTAGAAAGTGCTCAATAATTTTATGACTTTTATGACTGCAAAAATACTTCTTTTTTAAAAAATAAATCATTCTGGTGATTTTTTTTTCAGCTGGAGACTCATTGAAAATAATCAGATTTAGAAAAGTAGGAATACATTTTGTACTACTTTCTGCTTCAACGTTTGATCTACTAGATATAGTATTTCTAGCTAAATGGTCTCTTCTTGTGAAAAATAGAGATCTTTGTTTGGACATAATCTTGAAAACATTTTAATATATTATGTGGGGTCAAACAACATTTTATTTAAAATACAAAGAATCTCGGTTTTGGGGGTAAGATGGAACATTCAGTATAAATTTTCATCCATTGATAGGTTCCTATGATATTTGGGGAAGGAGCAAACCTAGACAGAAAGACAAAGGGTTGAGCAATATCTCATATATGAATTATAAAGCCTTGCAAGACAAATAATTCAGCACCATAAACATGAGTATCATTTAATTCCACCTTTTCCTAAGTCTAATAAATTCTCCAAATATGCCAATTATAACTGTTATACTTGCTATGTATCAGTTAGTATTGATTTTCATTATCACTCTCCTAAGCACATACCTGCCTTCAGTGTTCATCTCTGATTTGTAGCACTAACGGCCTTCATATCAAGCTCATCTAATTAATGCTGTTTGACTCCCTAATATGCCCCAAGACTGTGGTGCTGTAGCATGTCCATCTACATCGTAAGGAGGCAGTGCTTACTACTTCCCCTCTGCATGCAGTCATGCAGAATTTATCTCTCACTTTGAAGACTCAAGGTTCCTCCTAGATACTGAGTGCTCTCACATGCTATTCCTCATGCATGCCTGGTATCTTTTTACACCCCTACTTTGTTTCTTAAAATCTTCCCTGATACCATTCGGTCATATAATTTTCACTATCTTAGCAACCGTGCCAAATACCAATTGAGAATTTTCTACCATTTTACTGTCTTTAGCACTAATTCATTGCATTTTAATTTTTGTCTCATTTTCCACTAGCCACGATAATCCGAGAGAAGGATACTGTCATGTTCAAAGATGTACACTAAATTATCACTACAGTGGCAGGTAACTATTAATGAATAACTATTAACTAAACGAGTAACTATTAACTGAAACTATTTGGTGGGGAAAAAATGAAAATATTATCCACAACAGTGGGAATGATCTTTGGGGACTGTCACAGTATCAACAGTGTCTAAGATGTTAATGTGATATACAATCGCTATCCACTGGCACTAGGTCAATTCCAAATCCTGGTAACCTTTTATGACAGAGCAGACCTGACCCATTGGTTTCCTGAGACTTCAAATCTTTAGAGGAGAAAATAGTCTCACTTTCCTCCCATGCAATGCCTGGAGAGTTGGAAGTGCTGACCTTGTGTTCAGCATTCCAATAAAAAACCAATTGTAACACGAGAGTTCCTTTTGAGACTCTGATAGTATCAAGTACAAATTTGATCATGTTCTTTCTTTTGTATAAACTCATCCTTTAATAATTTTATAATTCAGTTCAAGGAAGAAGATAAGGAAAAAATAAAGTCATGGAGGCTGGGGCAAAGGACATTGCTTTTGTTTGTTTGAGCTTTTAGTAAAATAAGAGAAGCAGTTCAAGGTGTGAGGTGGATAAATAAAAAATAATTTATTATTTATGTCTAGTGTTGACCCCAAGGCAACAAAATCATAATAAACACAGAAAAGTTTTAAGTTGGCAAGGATTCATTTTGATTGGATCCATAATTAACAGTTATACTTAGAAGCAAAAGTCAAGAAATAATCTGACATTACTGAATTGTACAATTCTGCTGCACAATGTCATTTTAAAGTATTGAAGATCTTTTTTGTTCTGATGATGCCTTATACCTGTTCCCTTCGATGCCTCATGATCACACAGGCTGGTTGGTGTGCTTCTTCCATGTGGGCTTTGTTGCTTTGGAGCTAGATGGCCGCTTGTTTACCTTCAAGCTTTTAAGACCCCAGAAGCTATACCTTTTTATAGCGGGCACCATCAGCTTTCTTCACCACATTTACTTATGCACCATTTGTCTTCAGTGATTGTATCATGGAGGTGAGCACACAATGATCTTACCATAGTGAATGATGTGGGGAGTGCAGAGTGGAGACCCAAAGCCCATTTATAGGCCACTGGATATCCCCTTGCAGAGGGGTCTTGGGGAGGAGACGAGCCAGTCAGGGTGCAATGTAGCGACGATGAAAAATACAACTTTCCTCTAGTTCCTAAATGCTTCTTCTGCCCCCCACCATCATGATCTGAATTCTATCTTGCAAGTCTGGCTAGACCAGAAGATGTATACTGGTACAGATAGGAACTGGAAACACAGGGAATCCAGGGCGGGTGATCCCTTCAGGACCTGTGGTGTGAGTGGCAATACTGGAAGGGTAGAGGGAGAGTGGATTGGAAAGAGGGAACAGATGACAAGGGTCTACATGTGACTTCCTCCCTGGGGGACAGACGGCAGAAAAGTGGGTAAAGGGAGACGTTGGACAGGGCAAGATATGACAAAATAATAATTTATAAATTATCAAGGGCTCATGAGGGAGGGGGAAGTGGGGAGGGAGGGGAAAAATGAGGAGTTGATCCCAGGGGCTTAAGTGGAGAGCAAATGTTTTGAGAATGATGAGGACAATGAATGTATAAATGTGCTTTACACAATTGATGTATGGATTGTGATAAGAGCCCCTAATAAAATGTATTTTTTTGTGTATGAGCCCCTAATAAAACGATTTTTTAACAATAAAGTATTGAAGATCAAGGATGTCACATTGAGAACTGAGGTGCATTTAACCCAATTTCAATTGGGCACTTTCAATTCCCATTGCCTCATACACATGTGAAAGCTGGACAATGAGTAAGAAACATTAAAGAACAGTTGTGATTGTGAGAGCTCCATACACTACAAAAAGAACACATATCTATCTTGCAAGAAATCTGACTGGGACGCTCCTTCCAAGGGAGATGAGGGATGCTTCTCTTCTTGCACTTTGAGCATATTATGAGAAGAGAACTGTGCTTGCTAAAGGAGAATGGAAGTGAAAAGGAAGACCTTTCATGGAGATCAATTGATGCAATGCCTGTAACATGGACACAAACAGCAGCAACTGTGAGGACAGCATAGGGCTTGTTGGCGTCTTGTTCTACTGTGCCCTGAACAACAGAGATAAACAAGAGAGGAAGGGGCTTTATCTATTTCTTTTAACATATAAAGAAAACTAGAGTAAATATGGACACATTTATGTTTCAACCATTAATCTAGATATTATGCTGCAAAGTATATTAAATGTGCACTTAAGTTAACAAATTGTTTTAAAATATCTCAAACAGGGAAACATTTTCTCAAAATCAACAATGCTTGAAATTGTACATCAGAGTGTGAATTACAAGATAATATTTTTTTCCATTCCAGCAACATGTATTGATCCACAGTGCAATGACTGACACATTACAGCTTGACAGAATTGCGCTGTTTTGGCTGCCAGGTGCACAGCAGAATGAAGCGCTACCAGACCCTGTACTGCCCTCACACATTTGTTCTGTCGGAGCTTCCTGCAGAAACAGGGCCAGTCAGTCTCATGGAAGGTTCTCCTTGTTCTGGCTGACCTGATCCTTTAGCACGTATGATGTCCTCTTTTAGGAACTGGCTTCTCCCAATACACGAGGTAAAGGCTCAGTCTCCCCACTTCTGCGGAGCGGTTTTGGCTCTATTTCTCCTAAGACAGATTGGTTCTTTCTTCTGGCACTGTATGATATTTTCAATATTCTTTTCCACCACCATACTTAAAATGCAGCAATTCTTTCTGGTCTTCCTTATTTAGTGTCCCTCTTTCATATGCACATGAAGTAATTGAAAATATCATGGCTAAATTGTACTTTGGTCCTCTGAGTGACATCCTTGCTCTTCAACACTTAATTCTAGGGGAATTAATTCATGCTATGATTATGACCATTGGTGAAAAATTAGAGACAAACTAAGGACCGTAATAAAAGGTATAAACACACTACATAATGAAACATAATGAAAACTAGCCACACTATAGAACACACACACAAAGAACTGGAACCTACTACAAATATGTCACTTATGTACAAAAAAAGACTTCATCAGAAAAGTCAACAGAGAACCCACAGATTGGAGGGACATATTGAGTAATAGAACATCAGATAAAGGGCTAATCTCCAAAATCTATAGAAAACTCCACATCTTAACAAGAAAAATACAAATACTTTGATCAAAAATTGGCATAGACATCAATAGGCAATTTATCAAAGATGGCATATGGGCGGCTAACAAATATATGGAAAAATGTTCGTGATAATTAGCAATAAGAGAAATACAAATTAAAACAATAATGAGATATCATCTAACACAGACACTTTTACCAAAATTGAATAAAACAGAAAATAACAAATGTTGGAGAGGATGTAGAGAGATAGGAAAGCTATTACATTGCTGGTGTGACTGTGGACTTTTACAGCCAATATGGAAATCACTATGGCTTTTCCTTAAACAAATACAAATCTTTATGATTCGGCAATCTCTCTATTAGGTGCATAGCCCATTAAGAAAATAACATGAACAGATCTATGTATGCCTATATTTATTGCAACAATTTCCACATTAACAAATACATGGAGACATTCCAAAATCCCAACTATACAGGAATGAATAAACAAGCTCTGGTATCTTCATACTAAGGAATTTTATGCATCAACAAAACACAATGATAACTCTTAAACAGCACAAGACATGGACGAAACTAGAGATAATTATGCTTAGCAAACCCAGTCAATCTTACAGAGATCAAGATTTAATACCACCACTGTTATAAAGAAAAACAAACATGAAGATATGTAGCTCATATACTGACAGCTACGAAGAGGCCAATGATGGCTGGAAACAGGGAGATAGGGAATTGGGGGAGGCACACAAAAAAAGAAGAGTTTAAAAATTATACACTTAATCCTAGAGGTAAAATAATTGCTCTGTGCTGATTATCACCCAGTAACCACTTGACTAGTAGCAGTCTTTGGGCTAAGGACCAAACATCTGGACAGCTAATGAATCTCCCGGGATGCGTATTAAAAAGGGAAGAGTGATAGAACATGTCCAGTTGCTGCAAATAACAATAACAAACAGAAAATAACAACAGATATCCTTTAATTAGTAAAGTTATCTCTCAGAATTATTGGATTCCTAGTATTATTAAAAAGTTTCCCAAGAAAAAAATTTTAAGACTAGAAAGCAGTATTTGAACATGCAATTACTTCTAGCAGAAGGCTTTGAGTGAATATTAAGTAAGCCGAATGACAATCTAAGAAATGTGGGATTTGAGGAAATGATTGTTGCATTCACAATAGGAATCTCTGAAGGAGAGAGGTGGCTAAGAAAGAATCTAGCTCCTGGAATTGTTATAGCACTCACTCAGATTCCATGTTAAGATTTTTAAAAGTTGAGTCTTACTCTTCAGCTTTCTATGATGTCTGGCTCTCTGGAAAGCCAATCAAGTGACAGAGATTTTTAGGACACATCAGTGCCAATCATATCAATTCTGAATGAAGACACTATGCTTGTACAACTTCCTGTCCCCGAGCCACGTGCAGGTGACGCTGGAGAACAGGCTGCAGCTGTCAGTTTTTCCTGCCTCCCTTCTTTCCTTCTGTTCTTCCCTGCCTTGTCCTTCTGTCCTTCTTGCTGTCTCTCTCCCCTCCCCCTCCCTCACTCTTTCTCTCGTTCTCATCTACCTTTCCTCCTCAATCCCTTCTCTTCATTGTTATTCTCTTTCCTTCCTTCCTGCTTTATTTCCTTCTGTTTCTTTAGATTGAGGGATTCTTATTAAAAATCTGTGTCTACCCCTTCACTATTTGGGGAAAAATACCCAGAACAAATAGCAGACCGTCCAGTTTGTTCTGTAATGTGTCTGGCGTGCATAAAGCACTGCTGCAAGACCATACTTTAAATTCTACTTTGTAGTAAGGAAAAAAAGTGCTCCCTATCGAGTTCTACGTGGATAGCTATATATCATAATTCTTCACTCTGTACACTTTACTTTTAAAAGGATGCCATTTTCTTTCTCATGAATAAATGATCCTCCTGCTCTGTGTTGAGGCAGCACTGCTAACCTGCTTCTCTGCCAGGGCTTCTCTGTTCACTCAGCATGCTGTGCAATTTTGTATTCCGTGTCCAGGCCTATTTCCATCAGCACTAAAGTGATTTTATGCAGAGGATTTCAGACTGATTATCTGAACTGGCAGATTATCTTCACTGCCTGCTTCTAGCGGTAATGGAGCCTCTGGGATTCTCTAAACAGCAGCTGCTGGTTCCTCGGGGACTAGCCACTTTCTTTGCCTCCTTAACTGTTCTGTTGAAGACTAACTTTAAAACTGTGTTTTCGTGGCATTTCTAATGATTTTTACTCGGTGAATTTAGCTGATAAGCAATTAGTTTCGTCAATGTGATTGTTGTTTTTCTTGCTTTCACTTTCTGTGCACAGTGTGTCTTTTTTCATGGCACAATCCTCTTCCTATCGTTTGTTTTTTAACCTTAAACCTGTCTCTCTCACTGTGTGTATGTGTCCTGATAGAAGAATGACTTCTATCTTTTGCTCTTTAATTACTAGAGGTTCTTTGACAACCCTTGTCTTCCATCTTTATTATTGGTTTTCAGTCCGTCTCTTTTAAGCTATGCTTAGATAAATATATATATATATATTTCTCTGTCTTTTAATGGAAGTCAAAATTGCTTCCAAACATGATATAGCAATGGTATATA
The DNA here is from genome assembly GCF_000313985.2 of Echinops telfairi. Lineage (NCBI taxonomy): Eukaryota > Metazoa > Chordata > Mammalia > Afrosoricida > Tenrecidae > Echinops > Echinops telfairi. The sequence goes on along the minus strand of NW_022111320.1, from coordinate 8,825,517 downwards.
GCCATGCATCTGACCTTATGCTTGTGACTTATTTTAAATTGCTTTTAATTCTATATTACACCTACAAATATTTATTTCTCAACTGTAGTTTGCATTCTGTCACTCTACTGGATACTTCATTCATTATTAGATACATATTTTCTTTACTATTGTTTGAAACAACTGATTTGATTTGGTGCAAGAAGTGTTTGGGAATAGCCAATGGTCAGAGATTCAACTACTAGTAGAAAGATTGGCAAATCCAGCTCCCCTCGAGGTGCCTCAGCAGATGATCTGCAGTCTGCTTCCAGGAGATCACAGTCCGGGAAACCCTCTGGAGCCATTGGATTCTGACACTTTGTGTCACCTGGAGTTGGTCTCAAATCTCTGGCAACTAAAAACAATACTGCTTGAATCAGCAGTGGCCATTCTCTTTATACTAGTATACTTGGAAATGTAAGTAGATTTTTGTCTTTTGAAATGTTAGAAAGCTGTTCTGTTTTATTTTTGTTGGGTTGGCTTTCATACTCTCCCTCCAGCTGTCTAAAGAGACAGCACTTCTAATAGCTCTTGTTTCTGTCCTGCTTCCCATTAAGTCAAAGCCATCAAATCCCTAGGGGATTTCTACCATAGTGACCTTGTAAGATGGAGTAGAACTGCTCAGGCAGGTATCTAAGGCAGTAACTCTTCATAGAAGCAGACTGCCACACTTTTTTCCTACGTTGTTGGTGATGGGTTCAAATCACCAAACTTCCAGTTAGTAACCCAGTCATCCACGCCCAGCTCTAACAGGGATCCGGTCTGACCTACATAGACTACTGTTAATGTTGCTGTCCCATGAAGGTTGGGTCATAGTTGCAGGTTTATCCCCTGGGGTGACAAGCCATCAGTATATAGAAAGTAAGTGATTCGTTTTCTTACCTTCATCTAAAGGATATCAAAAGAACACAAGACATGTTCTACTCATGATCCTGAGCTTACATTCTTAAAACCTCCCCTGTTCTAAGGACAGGCACTCAAATCAATGTGTTCTCTCACAATGCTCTTGAGCTCCTTAGCATAGGAGAGACTGGGATGAGTGTCACTCTTCACTGGAAAGAGTGCCCGGATGCCTGTCAGCCCTGCTCTTCCTGGAGTCCTCTGCTTTGAGGAGCTCACAGCTGTGCGTCTTCACAGATGTGACACAAATTCACAGAGACGTTGAGCATTTTGGGACAGGCATTTACTGTGCAGATTAACACTCTCCAAATCACCCTTAAGAAACCTTAAATGTCACTCTGAAAAACACACTGTGACTGTGGTGTCAACGTAAATTTTTTTATTGTCATTTAGCTGACTCCATAATGTTTTGGGGATTTATAATTTTATGTCAATTATACTCAGTTTTCTTGAAGATTACTGATGGGTATTTTATGAATATACATGAATGCATGAAACAAAAAGTACAAGTTCTGATTTATGCAGTGTGAAAAATCAACTTTGATCACTTAAAATTACAGTATTTTATGAGTATAATATTTAGAGGAAAACATATCAAGGTAGTTGATTCAAATGGAATACCTGGATGAATCATGGTACACTGCTTTAAGTAACTCATTTCCTAAGTCACAATAAAATATTTAAAAGAAACAAATAATGATGAAGATCAGAATTCTTAAACAGTTACTTTACATTAGGTAGTCACTGTGTACATTGTATGCTTTAATATACATAATGAAAATTTACAGCTGAGATACGCCTTTTTTCCATCTTATCGATGACAACACGGGAATGTTATTTGGTGCTGTCAAATCCATTCTGACTCATCGGAATCCTGCACACAACCAAGAGAAACATGGAGAGGTGCCGTGCCAACCTAGCAATTGTGCTTATGTTTGAGCCCCTTGTTAAAGCCCCTGTGTCCATCCATCTTGTCTAAGGCCAGCTTCTTTTTCACTGCCTGTCACTCTACTTAAATAATCATGGAACTCCGCTGTCTTAACAACATACCCAAAGTTCATGAGGCAAAACCTTACTCTCATTGCTTCAAAGGAGCATTCTGGCTGTACTTCTCCCAAGACAGAGTTGTTTATTTTTTGGCAGTCCATGATATTTTCAAAATTGTTTGCCAGCACCATATTTCAAACCCATTAATGCATCTTCAGTCTTCTTTATTCACTGTCCCAATTTCACATGCATATGAGGCAATTAAAGATAACATGGTGTGGGCCAGGCTCACCTTACCCCTCAAAGTAATAGCCTTGCTTTTCAACACTTTAAACTGGTCTTGGCCAGAACATATACCCAATACAATGCATCACTTGATTTCCTGACTGCTGCTTCCATGAGCATTGATTGGATCCAAGCAAGACAAAATCCTTGACAACTTCCATCTTTTCTTCCTGTGTCATATTTTTGCCTCTTGGTTCACTTGTGAAAATTTGATCTTCTTTACATTTAGTCTGTAATCCATACCAAAGGCTGAAATCTTTGCTATTCACCAGCAAGTGGTTCAAGTCCTTCTCGCTTTCAGCAAGCATGATTGCGTCATCCACATATCACAGGTTGTTAATTAGCCTCTCTTCAATCATCAACTCACATTCTACTTCACCTAATCCAGCTTCTTTGATCATTTGCTCAGCACAAAGATTGAGTAAATAGAGAGAGAGGATATGTGTACCTTTCCTGATTTTAAATAATACACTGTGCCCTTGTTCTGTTAACACAATGCCTCTTGATCCATGTTCCAAATGAGCACAATGAACTCTTCTGGAATCCTCATTCTTCTCAAAGCTCTCCATAGTTGGCTATGATCCACAGAGTCCAATGCCTGGGGATAGTCAATAAAGCACAAGTAAACAATGTCCTGGTATTCTCTGTTTTCAGTGATATCCTCTGTTCCACGTCCTCTTCTGAATCTCCTGAATCTCAGTAGCATCCTGCCAATGTACTGCTGCAACTGCTGTTGGATAATCTTCAGCAAAATTTTATTTGCATGTGATATTAATGATATTATTCTATAATATGGGTGTTTTTTGGGTCACCTTTCTTTGAAATGGGTACCAATATTGATATCGTCCTGCCTGTTGGCCAAGTAGCTGTCTTCCAAATTTCCTGACATAGATGAGTGAGTGCTTTCAGTGTTTTATCTGTAGAAACATTTCATTTGATAATCCTTTGATTCCTGGAGACATATTTTGGCTAAAACCTACTGTGCAGCTTGGATTCCTTCCTTCAGTACTACTGGATTTTGCTCATATGCTACCTCTTGAAATTATTGAAAGATGATTAGTTCTTTTTAGTACAGTGATTCTGTGTATTTTCCATCTTTTTTTAATGCCTCCTGTATCATTCAATATTTTGTCGTAGAATCTTTTCATATTATGGCTTGAATATTTTCATTAGTTATTTCAATTTATGGTGTGTTGAGCTGAGTTGGTTTTCCATTACATTTTTACACAGTTCACCGTAATATTTTACTTTGTTTTTTAAGGATGTCCTTTGGAATTTTCTTTTCAGCTTCTTGACTTCATTTCTTCCATGTTATCTTATCTGCTCTACAAGTAAGAACAAGTTTCAGTCTTTTCTGACATCTTATTTGATCTTTCCTTTCTTTCCTGTCTTTTTAACAACTTTTTAATTTCTTCATGTATAATATTCTTGACGCTAACCCATAGCTCTTCCGGTCTTCTGTCATTAGTGTTCAATGGATCAAATCTGTTCTTGACATGTTTGCAAATCTATGTCAGATATATTAAAGTCACATTTTGGTTCTTGAGGATTTGTTTTAATTTTTTTCAACTTCAATCTAAACATACATATGAGAAAGAGCTCTTCTGCCCCACAGTCAGCCTCTGACCTCGTTTTTGCTGATGATATGATGCTTCTCCATTGTCTCTTCACGTAGTCAACTTGATTTCTTTATATGCCATTAGAAGACATTCATGTGCATAGGTTTGTGTTGTTGTTTTAAGTATTTACTATGAAGAAGTCATTGCTCTTGTCATATTCTATAGGGTGATCTCAAGTTTCATTTCTATCACCAATATCTTATTTCCCAACTATTCTTCCTCCTTTTTTGCTTCCAACTTTTAAATTCCAATCACCAATGCTTATCAACACTTCTTGATTTTATGTTTTATCAATTTAAGACTGA
>NW_022111320.1:8818890-8820001 GCF_000313985.2 Echinops telfairi | reverse complement strand
AGAAGAGCTTCAAATATACTAAAAGCAACTGATAGTGTATAGAACTGTAACTCAATAAACATTATATATTTTTAAAATAATATTCTCCAGAATATTTTCTTTGTTAATGTTAGAAAAATATCCAGGCAAATGTCAAGATTAAAATTTATTTGTTGAGCCCACACAGTTTAGGAGGATTTTAGAGAAGCAAAATCACTTTAATAAAAACAAAACAAAACAAAACTGTATCATCTCTACATTTTACAAATCGCAGGTTTAGCTCATGGAGAGAAAACATGATTCTATCCTTTGGAGAAAACAACAGCCAGCTATCATCATAACTAAATATTTGTACAGATATACAACACATCTTTCTGACTCCAAAGTCCTGGGACATTGTGGGGTCTGGGACATTGTGGGGTCTTCCCCACTTATTGTTAGACTCACAGCTGAAGAAACAGTGATGGCACCATTGAAATAACGGCCCAGATTATACTGTCAGTGGTGTTATGAGCTCAAGTTAACCTTTGGGAAGGCCACAGACTGGAGCTATGCACTATGCTTTGGACTGCCAACTGCAACATCACTTGTCCAACCCACCATGCCGATGGGGACAAGGGTGCCACTGTCTATTCCCATAGCGATTTACAGCCACAGGACCCCAGAGAATAGCTCTACTCTGTGAGTCACAATCAACTGGTTGGTTGTGAGTTTGTTTTTGTTTTTCAGTGCCAAGTAATGTCTTTTTTCCCCTCCATAAACAGCAAACTGAATGTTTGATGTTGCCCTGCATCGGTGCATTCGCAAATAGCATGCAAACATCAGTGAGGCTTAGTTACTTACAAAGCAGTGATGGCTGCTTTTATTGCTGTGACTCCAATATATATACAAATACACACACACACACACACACACACACGAGGGGGTACCCAAAAAAACCAGGATTTTTTTCCCTAAAGCTATATATTTAATTTTTTTTTTTTACAAAACAACCATATCACCTTCAAAGTACTCTCCATTACACTTAATACATTTGTCAAATTTACTATTCCATTCTTGGAAACATGTTTCAAACTCATCTGTTTGGAAGGCTGACAGCACCTCCCTGGTTTATTCTTCACCTCGTTTATGT
>NW_022111320.1:8816049-8818276 GCF_000313985.2 Echinops telfairi | reverse complement strand
TCTTCAGAGTTGCTTGATGCTCGCTTAGCTGGAAAACCGTGTGTTACGAAAGCTCTGCTCCACCCAGCACAATTCCATTTTGGGGGAGGTCCCCCTTGCATGTGTGTGTGTATTCATATCCATAAGTATGCAAATTAATCAGAAAGAAAATGCTGATCAATAGTAAATGATGTAGTTGGAAAAAACAATCTGACCTATTTGTCTTCATTCAGCTTTTAATTATGTTTATTTGTCTTAAAGGTAAGCAGTTACTAGAAAAAGAAAACCCGATTTCTTATGTTAAGAGAAGCAATAAATTAATATAGTTATACATTTTATGCATATTTCTCAAATATTTATAAAACACTGGGAGCCTTGGTGACTTAGTGGGTTATGTATTGTGGGTCTAGCCACAGGGGTAGCAATTCAAAACGACCAGTTCCTGGAAGAAAAAAGGGAGGCTCTCTCCTGCTTTAAAGAGTTACAGTCTCAGAACCCACAGAAGCAATTCTATTTGTCCTATTAAGTCCTTATGGGTGGGAATTTCCTGGATCGCAATAAGAGAATGCATTTATAAAACAGCTCAACAGACAAAGTTTATTTATTGGAAGAAGTGTACCTCACCACTGGTTGTACTTGGTTTATAAAAACATTCACCTTACGTGAAATTCCATGTTGGTTTGTTTGTTTTTCTTTTTAGCTTGTTTATTTTTCTTTTTGTTAACATTAGATACAGTGGGGAAAATTGAAATTAAAATGACCAACATGCTATGATCTCTTTAAAGTGTTGTAAACCAAGTATATTACTTCAAGGACTAGGAATGCCTGACCAAAGCCCTGGTATTTTTAATTGTCTCATATTCATATGAAAGTTGGTCCTTGAATAAGGAAGAGCAAAGAAGAATCAATGCATTTGAATTGTGATGTTGGCTAAGAGTATTGAAAATACCACGCCATGCTAATAGAACGAAACTGCATCTTGGAAGAAATACATCCAGAACCCTTCCGGATGGGAGACTTCATTTCACACATTGAACATGCTGTCAGGAGAGATCAGTGCCTGGAGAAGGACAGCGTGCACGGTAAAGTGAGAGGACCATGAGAAAAGGAAGGATGGATGGACCCGGGGCCTGAAACCATCGGCTCACACACAGAATCAATTGTGAAGAAGGCACAGGAGCGGCGGTGGTTTGTTCTGTTGAACAAGTTCACTCTGAGTCTGACTGTGTGGACAGACCCTACCAACAACAATAGGCTTCAAATACTGGTATACAAACATGAAAATAGCATGTGGGAGGCTGTGTGGTTGGGAATTATTGGCATAAAAACAGATAAGTAGAAGATAAAGTCCCAATCACCATGAAAGGGCAGCAGTTCTCCTTGTAGACTTTCATAAACGAGAGGAGAGGGAAGATCGACTCACGGATTTGTCTCATTTGCTGGCAGAATTTCAACTTTGGATAAACTAATCTTTATGATAATTCTAAATGTTCACAGTCCACTAGAATTCTAGCCCTTTCATCATTACGCATGGAAAAGATAAAATGCAAACTTTTGAAAACTGTCAAAAATGGAAAAGTCTAGAATTGTTGTTACTTAAAATAATTGAATAATAAGAACCCTACACAGATATATATGAAAATACGTGGTTATGAAATTTGATCTCACATAATTACTGAACACCTAAGTAACTACCAGTTCCTTGAAAATACAAGTCTGTGGTAGTGATCAGGAGAAGAAAAACAAAATAAGTATTGGGTTTTTGGTATTCATTCCTGTGGAACTGCATTTTCTCAACCTGTTTAAAATTTCTCGTTTATAAATAATAGAATAAAACTTATAAAAACAGCTTACTAATATAAATGTTAATTCTAATCTAAATAATTTAAGTATTACTTTGACACCTTTTCCTGTTCGCATCAAGTGCATTCAATATTAATCAATGTAGTTCCCTTTAAGCAGAGGCTGGCAACGATTGCTGTGTAATAGTGACTGTATCACTCTAAGAAAGAAGAGATTTATAGGCTAAGAAGGACAAGCTTACATGAGGCAATTAAACCAGCAAACTGAACTTAAATGATGTTCTGTGTTACTATAGGGCAGGGAGAACATGTTGACATACTGGAGCTTGTATAGTTTATGTAATGAATTTGTTTAGCGAAAACTTTCACACTGAATTATTATACACCAAATAAAACTGAATCACTGCCGTGAAGTTTATGCTGACCTCAGCGGGTAGAGGTGCTCC
>NW_022111320.1:8801645-8815621 GCF_000313985.2 Echinops telfairi | reverse complement strand
TGCCCCACAGTTCATCAATCCTAGTTTCATATGCTGAAAAACAGAAAAAACATATTAAAGAAATTTAAGAAGGTCACCCCCCGTGACAAAATATATCTGAGGTAAACCCCAAAATGAACCAACAAAAAATACGGAAAATGTAGAAATCCAGATCAGGCCCAATGTGCATCAGGGTGAGCATCAACTGACAAGGTTGGAACCATTCAAGTCAGCTGAATCATTTTGATCTCCCGCAGGCATCTATCCAATGCACTCTATTAGGTAACTAGGTTCTTCCTTCCCTCTAATATGGACAGAGGGAAATTACCGATTCTTCTTTCCTATGGAGAGCTCACAAATGTATCTTGGCGTCCCACTGTCATCCATAGCCTTCTGCACACCATATTCTCACAATTTAGGCCCTCATACTAGTCCCTCCGTTGGCTATGTATTAAATGATTTACAATCCTTCGGTCACTGATGTTGGTGTGCTTCTTCCGTGTGAACTTGGTTGGCATCTCACTTAGATGGCTGCTTGTTAAGAGAGACCCAAGATACTATGTTATCTGATTATCAGGCGGCACCTATTTTCTTTACCACACTTCGCTATACCACCTGTAACTTGTGTGTTCCCTTCCTGAAGGTGAGGATTGAGCAGGGATTTGCCCATATTTTCAACCAAAGAATATTCTCAAATAAAATAATAGTTTCCACTCATTTTAAATTATGTTTTGACAGAAAGGCCCTGACCAGTCCCTGAATCTCCTCAAATTGTTCACCCTTATGTTGCTATGGCATTTTGACCCTGACTGGACCCTTACCCAATCCTTGCCAAGCCAACCATGTACAGACGAGCCTCAAAGCAGTATTTGGCTTCACTGCATGTCTTTACTGTTGCCATAAGCTTATTAAATAATAAGCTTTACTGTTGCCAAAAGCTTATTAAATAAAGCTACAATAAATACTAATTATGTATTTAATGTCATTGTTCTTTCTGTTACATAAAAGAATATAGTAAAAGGAAAAGCTAAAATCTATCAATGGGCACTAGGCTTTTTCATGATCTATCCTAAACTTTAATTTTGAAGTTCAATTCAAGAAAACGTTTATCGCAGGAAATTTTTACAACATGGTCACAATCGAAGTTTTTGTTCTCAGAATACCAACAGAATTATTAAGAGAATTTAATACTGAAAAAAGACATAATGACACATGCAAATTTAGAATGTGATAAAGTGTTTTTTAATTTAAGATTTAAAATCTATTAGTACCCAATTTTTTACCTATAGTTATATGTGCTTATATTTTCCATCGTTTTTTTTATTCAGAGAAAAATAAATAAATCTTCATTAATACAACCAGTAGAGTTTCCCCTCCCAAATATTTACTTATTTGATATATGTCTGTCACATCAACTGTTCTGATTGCTTCACTTGTGACATATTAAGTAAGATATTTGATTTAATTTTAGCCTTCAAAATAAGTTTAGCTCTCTAATAGCGATGGGAAGAAACTGTGTATGTGTGTTGTTCTAGTACAGTATTCATTTCAATGTCAGTCCCCATCATGTGATCCTCTACTTGGCAGGTGTGCTTAATGATCTGGCTACATAGTTTTTGCAAAATGCTCTGAGACAGCACAGCCAGGTGGCATATGCCACATCATACATACATTGTAATGCCCTTCAACGTTCAATGAGGAGAATCCATCACTTTCTCCTTCCTCACAGAGAGACAGACATATACACACAAACCAATATGCCTGATAAAAACAAATAATCAAAACAATGATGGCTTATATAATTCACATGGAATTAATTAACAATTTTGGCATGACTACATCATTAATTGTTTATGTAAATGGCAGAGAATTAAGATCTAAACTATTTGAAAACATTATAAAAGATTTTACTTTCTTAAGATACTGAAAAATACTTTATAAATGTTAAATAAAGTAATTCAGTTACAAAACCATGTATGTAGTTTTATGAAGATAATATAATTTCTGTCAGATGGTGACAATTTAAAAATGTGTATCTTGCTTTGTATACAGGTAGCTAGATAAATAATAGATACATAGAGCTAGAGATAGCTACAGAGATAGATGTAGGAATATATTTGAGATGTATTTCAGAAATCTGATCAAGATCTATAGATTTGTTCTGAAATGAAGAAATAACTATAAGGAAATTAAGAAATAATTATCATATGACTAATTAAAAAAATAGCAGAAATTTTGAAAACTTTATATAGTACAAATACTCTCACTAACTCTCTGAACAGGTAAGTAAATCGTGTTTAGGGATAGATGATTATATTATTTGACTAGAATATATTTTTAAAATTTTATTAACATCTAATGCACAGATCATACAATTCCATTTTTTAAATATCTGTAAAATTTTGTGCAATCATTACCACAATCAATTCTATAACATTTTCTTCACCCTTGTACTCAGTTTCATTAGCTCCTAAATTTCTCCCAAACTCCCTAGCCATACCCTAAGGAACTATTAATCTAGTTATTGTCTCTATATATTTACTTTTCCTGGATTTTCTAAACTGACAAGCATGCCATAAACAAAATAAAACCACAAAAAAAAAAACAAGAATAATGAAATAAAACTCAGAAAAAGTTCAAGCCAAAGGAGAGCAGAATATAATAAAAGCTAAAACAAACAACTTAATATGGTGCATCAAAAGGTAAAACAAATGATAAGGTATTAAATTTAACCTAATGATATCAGCATTCATCTTCTATCCAATGCACTCTGTCTGGTAGCAAGGCTATTCACGTCTCTGCTCCACAAGCAGAGGGGATTCTGCACATTGATTTTAAGCTTCCACTATCAGGCATAGTCTTCTGCAAACTGGATGCTCAGAACTTAAGCTCTAATAAAGTGTTTGCTTCTGGTCATTGATTTTATGGTATAAAATCCTAGAATCAACAAATTAGTGGGCTCCTTTTGAGTAGATTTTGCATAACTTATGATTCCCAATTTTCAGACAAGCCTTTAAGACACTAGATGCGATTCTTTCTGAAAGCCAGGCACCAGTACACGTATCATCAGTGATCTCTTCATGAGGGCACGGATTGAGTAGGGCCACTTCATAAAATTAATTGTTCTTTGATTAGGGCTAAAATTAAGTGCTATCTCAAAATATATTTACATTTCTATGGTTTATATATTTCCCTGGTCCATTTTATTAAAATCATTCTCATTTAATTGTTTAATATTATAAATCATTCCCATGGGGCATATGATATTACTTTTGATGTTCTCTTTAACTTAGCCAATGGTACAGAATTTAAAATATCATTTAAGAAAGTAAGGTATACATGTACAGGATAACATTTTCTAATAGAATGCATGGATTTTTACTTGAATAGATTAAAAACTCAAATGACTGAACTCTATTTTTGGCAAAATTGAGAATTCGAGCAAGGGCAACACTCTCACTAAGGCCCATTCACTACAGCAGAATTATGCCTTTTAATCTGAGACATGCCATGAAAAAGAAAAGAGAGTATGAAAGTATCAAATACATAAACCTGTCAAAGTCGCTGCCTTTGAGTAATTCTGGCTCATAGGACCCCAGCAGACAGGATAGAACTGACCTGTAGTTTCTGAGACTGTAATTCTCTACAGGAGTAGAAAGCCTCGTCTTTCTCTGAGGGGCAGCTGGTGATTTCAAACTGCTGATCTTGTTTGCAGCCCAATTCATAGCAACTACAAGATAGACTTAAATTGCCAATCATTGGGTACCCTCAAAGCAAGGAATTCGAATCAAAGTTCAATGACTTCTAAATCCATAATTTTGGAACAGTAGCCATCTGTCCTTTGCAAATTAGGGCATTTTAGCTTTAAATCTATGGGAATATTTCAATGCCTTTAATCTGCTACAGTTGTTTTTAAGGTAAAGCATGGTTCACTTAGTGGAGTTTTCAAGTTGGATCCTTATGCTGTGGCCTGTGAAGGATGTTGTACACCTAGAAAAGGCAAAGTCTAGCATCCTGGCTGTCTATAACATTTGGTCTAAGTCGCCAAGGTCTAGCTCTAAATTTATCCAAACAAACCTGATAAGGAATGCAATACCAAACATTTTCTCCCATAGTGGGTTATAAAATAAATGTTAAACTTTTTTTTTTCCAATAGCAGTTTGCCTCCTTGTTTACCTACCAACAGAAGTGAAATTACCTTCTCTAAGACAAAGATGCACCAAACCTGACATCTCTGGACTTGAATTTCCATTAAAGTTCCCTGAACATCGCATTAGGAGTGTGTATTTGTGGTGACTGTGGAACAATGCTATATGACAGGAATGAACTGGTCTTTTCCCTATCCCAGTTGATGTGAGCTTAGCTCTGACAAAATGGTTTTTAAAGTGTATAAGTAATAGGAGTCTCAAGCTGGGGTCGTTAGAATCACCCACCCATTGTCTGGGAGGATGGATGCTAGAAATATGAGGGGTTACCCACCAAAATCTGGAATTGTGCTGAGTGGAACAGAGCTTCTGCAGCACTCATTTTTCCTGCTAGGTGAGCATCAAACAACTCACTCTGAGTTAGTGCATTGCATCTCGTGTATTGTCTGGGAAGGTTCTCTCTGGTCACGGTGAACTTTTTCATGAAAACAGCTAACCTTGTTTTTTAGTGAAGGCTGATTAAAGAGAACAGCATGCAGCTATGTAATCTTGTTTTCTGCATAGTAAAAATGCCACAGAAACTGTTGTGATGTAGAACACATCTTACAATAAGAGCACTATGGGGGAAAAAAAACTCAAGAGTATGAATATTTTTTTTTTTCATTTCAAGAGCAGGTGATTGTCAATTAATGACAAATCTTGTTCCAGACATCCGTCAACTTCTAAAATGGATGAAAATGTTGACTTGTAATGCCTTTGGAGTTCATTCTGCTAGGTCAGAATGTTAATCAAGCTTTCTATTTAGAGGTTCTGGAAAGATTGTGTAACATTGTGTGACAAAAAGAGACCTGGAAGACAAGGGCTCATTTTGGCACCACGACAATGCAGTACCAGCTTTTGGTAAAACAGCATGCCTCTCTTGCCCCCATGCACCTTACTCACCTGATCTCACACTGTGTGACTTCTTTTTGTTTCCACAAATGAAGAGGGTCATGAAAGTACAGCAATTTTATGACATAGAAGAGAAGATGAAAAAAATGAGGGTGGTATGGTCAGCCACCCAAACAGATGAGTTTGAAAAATGTTTCCAAGAATGGAATTGCAGATTTGACAAATGTATTAAGTGTAATGGAGAGTACTTTGAAAGTGATAAGATTATTTTGTAAAAATAAATTAAAAACACAGCTTTGAAAACATCTGGTGTTATTTGTGTACTCCCTCCTGGAATCCCAGTGTACAGGGTTTGTAGTTCAGACCTCCCCTTATGATTTTCACCTACAATGCGATTCGAGGGCTCACTGCAATGCTCTGCATTCACCATGCATGATAGCAGCTCTCCACATCCCTCTCCAGGTCCAGTGGGATGGCTTTCATCATCACTTCCTGCACCAGAGATCCAAGACCCGCCAGTGTGCAGTAATTTCCTTAGACTGCCAAGGGGGCTCATAATACCTGGCCTGTCAAGAGCCTCTGAAAACTAGCCACAAGAGCTCACGCTGATGCTCCCCTCTCCCCTCATGCATTTGTGGGCTTTTGACCTCCTATCCCCACCCAGAACAGAGCAACCATATGGGCCACACCCTTTCCCCTTCTCCCCAGCTCCTCTCACCCTCATGTGGCCTGTCAGCATGGGTAACAATAGATAATTAGACACTAACTTACAACCATCAGAGAGCCCATTGGCTATTTATCTGTGCAGATCTCAGATAACCACTGGAGCACAACCTAAGGTGTTACACAGGAGTGAGTTGGGAGTGAGCCAGGGGGTAGCACAGCACAACTCCCATACCAGGATATCCTAAAAGCCCCCCGAAACAAACAAACAAACAAAAACACTCAGTCATTCAGAGGCTTTGTTTCTTTTAGTAACTTTGAATCAAAGTCACTGTACACCTGGTTCATTAACAAAGCTTTAACATAACAAAGCAGGTAAAAACAACAGGACATAAAGTCCAAGGCCTCAGCCAAAAACAGGTTTTACCAGTTTGAGGTTGAGAAAGATTCTTTGAAAGACTACTAAAAGACCATGCAATAGTAAGTCAGCAAATCAAACTTTCCACAAAAGACACCAGCCTGCTGAGTAAGACACTGCTATACTCCACCCCAGTAGGCTTCTTAGGTAGGTGACAGGAATAGCCCAAATCCCCCAATCCCCACTTGGCCACCTCCACTTTGCCCATCCCCTGGAGCCTGATTCACCAGAGGTACAGTCTCTCAAGATAACTATTTCAATCACAAGGATACAGCTCTAATGGCCATACCAGACACCAAATCATCCCCCTAGACTGCATCTCACCCCTTACGACACTCTACAAGACCATAAGGCAATAAAACATCACAGTACCAAATACTGTCCCTACAGAATAAGCCAGGCCAATAAGGAACCCTGGTAGATTTACTCTCCTCCTCCTTTACCCAACCACAATAACCACTGGAACCTGTTCCCTTTATGTCAGCAACACACAATCTCTTTAAACGCACCAAGTAATATCGCAGCTTTCTAGGGAGAGAGACAGCCTCCAGGGATACAGACACACTACTTGAACTCATGGCATAGTTAACTCCAGATAGATGTTAGACCTCTTCACATTAGCCTCTGAGAAAGAAAGCACAGGGCCCTTTCCCTGCCATAGAAATTGGGATTTATAATATCAAGTTTATTCGGTGACATTCCTCTCCCCTGGAAAGGTAGCCTACAAACAAGGGGTCCCTACCTAGGCCAGCCATCTGAACAGAAGCCCCACCTACCGACAAGGGCACCCACAATAATAGACTAGCTCTACCTTGGGATTGTAAGTACAGTAAGGAGAACTCATATTTGTGCAGCAATCTACTATAAAGGGGCCTTCTGTTGTAAACACAAATAATTAAAGGTCTGCACTCTCCCTTTTAAGATTTAAATGATTGATAAGGAACCATGGTAGATTTAATATACCCATCATGCACCCCAGCCACCACGACATCTAGAACCTGCTTCGTACACCACACATTCCCTATTTTCTACCAACTTACCAACTAAATACATATCCCCCATAACCCTCTCCACCCAGATCACTATGAACATTGGTGTGCTAGTCCAGTTAGATTAGAGAAACAAATCCAGGGAGACTCATACGTGTGTAAGAGAGAAATTTATATCAAATATTAATTGTGCATTAAGAAAACATCCCAGCCCAGTCCAGATCAAATCCATAAATCTTATATTAGCCCAGATCCCCAACACCAGTCTATAATTTGCTCTTCAGACTCACTAAACACATGCAATGATGGTGAATGCAAGAAGATCACAGAGCACTGAGTGGAAAGTCTTGTGGATCCAGTGATAGTGGAAGAATCTTAGCGCTGGTGTGTGTCTCCATTTGGTTCCTCTAGTTCCAAGGTTCTAGCTGCCATCAGCATAGCTTCATGTGGCTTGTCAACAGGAAGACAAAGCAGAGAGTGTTCCGGCCCTCCAGTGAGCTATTTATTACTTTGAACCTCCAAATGAGGTCATCAAGCTACGAACTGATTGACAGCTTAGACACTACCCATTCGCAAGTTGACAACAGATTACGTTACTGCCACAATCATTCTGTCTGGATAATCTGTCTGCTCAGAGCTGGCACTGCTGTGAGCTATTGAAGCCTAAGACTGGCCTGTGTACAGGCTCTTTGAGTAGTTCCCTCCTTTGCTATTGCCCAGGAGCCTCAGCATGCTCTGCATACAATCAGCCTATCAAGCACCATCCTTGGTGCCTGTGATTGTCGCACCCACCCTGCCTGAGAGAATAACCCACAACCCATGTTTCCCTCCAAATAGATAGCTTTGGCTTTCTAGGACGAGCACCAACCCCAATGAGATAGAGATACAGCTCGAACCTGCAGCACAGCTGGCTCCAAGCAGTCCTTAGAATCATTCCTACTAGCCTCTGATAAAGAAATCACAGGAATCATGAACTACCAGCAGAATGGTGTTGCGCATCACCAAAATGCCACATAGAGATAAACATACATCAGCAGTCACTACAAGCAAGTAAGGGGGGGGGGGAACAATGTCTGAGGAGGATCTGAAATTAGCAACATACAGAGAAGGGGCCACAAAAAGAAATCATCAGTGTGTTGCTTAGAATCATACAAGACATGTAGGAGTTAATACATAAAAAGGATGAAAATAGAGGTGATAGAATCCACTTACTGAAGGCAAATGCAAGAGTTAAGGGAAAGTGCAACAGAAGTAATGGAAATGGTAAAGTACTATACCAACAGCCTGGAAGAGGCAGAGAATAATGTCAGCAACTTCAAAGACAGACAAGCAGAATTCAACAAACGTGAAAGACAATCAAACAAGATGATCAAAGAAACTGAAGAAAACCTGAGAACACTGAAATGTATGAAGACAAACAATATTTGAGTAACTGGTATTCAAGAGCAAAAATAACTAAAAAAAATTAACAACCAAGTTAGGAAAGGGATTCCTGTAAGAAAATTCCCCCAATTTAATGGAGAATCAGACAATCATCCAGGATGCAGAGAGGACACCAATTAGACTGAACCCAAGAAGAACACACCAAGGCTTGAGGAAAAGGAGGAAATCATAAGAGCAGGTAGAGAAAAATTGTAGTCACCTCTAAAGGTAATTAGATAAGATCATGCACAGACTTATCCACAAAAGCCATGAGGAAGAGGAGAGAATGGAGTTACATCTTCCAAAAGTTGAAAGAGATTAACAGTGGCCCAACAATCCTTTATCCCACCAAACTCACTCTCTGTCACTAAAAATTTAAAGAATACATCAAAAAAAGCCCATCACTACAAAAATTACTTTCCAACTCATTTTGGTCAGAAGACAAGCATCCACAGAGCACAAACATGAGACCATCGCATAGTGTAACACTATGAAAAAGTTTTAGCACAGAAAGCAATACCCTAGACATCTTTGGCACCACAGTGAAAAGAAAACAAGAATGAATCCCCCCCCACATATACATAATACACTGCTGAGGATGGAGGGAGGAAAATGTCTATCACAAAAGGTAAAAGATGACAGCAAAGAATTCACAGATGGATGTGATAACTCTGAATGAGAATGGTCTGAATTCCCCCATCAAAAGACAAAGGCTAGTAGTCTGAATTAGGAAACAAAACTCAGCAAATTGTTCTCTGCAAGAAAAGCATCTCAAGCTCACACACAAAAACAGATTGAGGGTCAAAAGTTAGTTGAAAGTATATCAAGCTCATGGAACTCTAAAAAGAGCAGGAGTTACAATTCTAACCTCTGCCAAAATCCACTTCAAGATGCAGAACATAGCAAGATATAAGTAGGGGCATTATATAATGCTAAAGGCATCAGCAGGCCAAGAGCCAGTGTGCTTAATAATCATATGTGCCCAAGAAGACAACCACAAAATTCATCAATCAAATCTTTCAAAAGATGAAAAAAGAAATCATGAATCAACATTCATAGTGAGAGATAATAATACACTGCTCTCCGGGAAAGATAGATCAATAGGAAAGAAGCTCAACAAGGTGGCTACAGAACTATACAATTAGACAACTTGATCAGATAGACATATTCAGTGCTCTCCCGCAACTTCACAAAAATTCAAATTCTTTTCAAATTCACACGGCATGTATTCAAAAGTAGACCACATGCAAGTTTGAGCAAATTCAAAACATATAGAGGTTACTCAGACTTCTCTGCCCCCTATGCTATAAAGCTGGAAATCAACAACAATAACAAAAAGATACAAAATCAAGGGAAAATACATGGAAGATGAATAACTTACTTCTTCAGAAGGAGTGGGTATTGGCCCAAATAAGACATGAAATTAGGAAGTTTCTAGAAACCAATGAGTATGAGAATACAATGTACCCAAATCTATGGGATACAGCAAAGGAATTTTATCAAAGGATGCCTGATTGCAATAAATGTACATATGAATAAGGAAGAGAGACTTATGGTGGATATCCTATTGTAAAACTTTCAGCAGTTGGAAGAGAGTCAACAGAATAATCCTTCTAATAGCAAAATAAAAGAAATTATAAAAATCAGGGCTGAGATAAAAGAGTGGGAAAACAAACAAATGAAAAACAATGGAGAAAATCAAACTCAATAAAAACGTGTTCTTTGAAAGGATAAATAGATTCAACAAACCTTTGGCAAACTTAACAAAAGATAGGAAGGAACAGACATCATTATCCAGGTTGAGGGATGAAACATAGGAAATTTACAATGAACTCTAATAAAATGTAAAGACTAATTAAACAGTAGTACAAAGGACTGTACTCCAAGGAATACAAGTTGGAAGACATCAACAAATATCTGGAAAAACAAACCCTTCCAAGATTATTTCATATAGAGGTCAAGAACTTGAATAGATCCATAGAATAATAAGAGATAAGGTTATCAAGGAACTACCACTAATAAAAGCCCTGACCCAGATGGCTTCAAAGAATTCTACCAAACATTGAGCTGACACCAATGCTACACAAGCTCTGCCAGAACATATAAAGGATGCTAAACTCCCAAACACATTCTATGAAGCTAATATAACCCTGATACCCAAATCGGGCAAGGATCCAGCAAGAATAGAGAACCACAGGCCGATATCTCCAATGAACGTAGATGCAAAAATTGATAACAGAATCTTGGCCAATAGAATATAAAATTTATAAAAATATTAATTCATCATGACCAAGGGGGATTCATACCAGCAATGCAGGGATGGTTCAATATCTGAAAATCCATCCACATTATCCAGCACATTGAGAAGAAAAAGGACAGGAACAACAGGATAATATCAATATCAATAGTTGCAGAAAAAAACATTTGACAACATTCAACCCTCATTCCCAATTAACACACTCAAGAAGATAGGTCTGGAAGAAAATTACCTCAAAATAATTAAAGATATATATGAAAATCCAACTCGGTGCAGTGGAGAAAAGATGAAAAAAATTCCCACTGAAAAAGGGAACCACACGAGGATGCCCCATGTCCACTTTTAATCAACATCATCCTAGAGATCCTAGGTAATAATATAAAGCAACGAAAGGTTATCAAAGTATATATCTAGGGAAAGAAGAAAAGAAGTTATTGTTATTGCAGATGATATCATTTTATATATTGAGAATCTCTAAGGCTCCACAACGGGAGTGCTGGAAGTGATAGAGGAATACAGTAGAGTGGAAGGATATAAGATCAACAAGCCGAAGTCAATTGGATTGCTATATATAACTGATAAGATCACAGAAAAATAGACCAAGAAGACAGTAGCCTTCACAATAGCCAAACATAAACTGAAATCTCTCAGGATATACCTTACCCCCCTCAAAAAAAAAAAAGACTTGTATGAGAAAACTACAGAAAATTATAATAAGAAAGAAAATGGACCTTCACAAATGGAGAAATATCCCATGCTTGTGGATTGGTAGACTCAATTTTGTAAAGACACCAATCCTAATTAAGGCACTACATAGGTTGTATGGAATCCTGACACAAATGCCAGCATTATCTTTCAATCAAATGGAAAAAGTGACTACTAACTTCATACGGAAAGGGATGAAGCCCAGAACTGAAAGAACTCCTTAAGAAGAAGAAAGTGGGTGGGTTTGTATTACCTGACTTCAAAACAGCAGAATACAGACAACTGGTCTCTGATGAGGATTCCTCCAAAACATCAAATGGGAAGCAGATGCCCTTTTCAACAAATGGTGCTAGAAAAACTGGATACCAACCTGCAGAAAAATGAAGCAAGATCCTTACCACACTCCTTACACAGGACAAATTTAAGGTGGATCACAGACCTCGAGGTAAAACCCAAAACTATTAGGATCATCAATGAAAAATATCGGGACAAAATAAGAACCTTAACACAGGAAATACCTGGACTGTCAGTAATATACTTCAGAGGAAGATAAAATAAACATGTGGGACACACTAAAGATCAAAGACTCGTGTTCATTGAAAGAGTTCATCAATAAAGTAATGAGAGAGCCCACAGACTGGACAAAGATATTTAGTAATGACGTATCAGACAAAGGTCTTGTTCCTGAAATCTACAGAACCCTGCAAACTTACAAGAAAAAAAATGAATAGCCCACTGAGGAGGTGGGGGAAAGACTTGAACAGGAGATTCACAAGGAAGAAACGTGAATGGCCAAAAGACATATGAGAAAATGTTCCTGATCATTTGTCATCCAGGAAATGCTAATCAAAACAACCATGAGATACCACCGAAGATCCACAAGCCCAATTAAAATAATCTAAAAGCAACAAATGTTGGAGGGGGTATGGCCAGACAGGAACTGTTATCCATGACTGGTGGTCTTGAAGATACATATGCCCACCATGGAAAGCGATTTGGCAATGCCTAAAACAAGGAGTTATAGTTTCCCTATGATGCAACAATTTCACCACTGGGCATATACTCAGAAAAAAAGTAAGAAAAAGGCCATGAGCAAACATCTGTGCTCCAATGTTCAATGCTGTGCAATTTACAATCGCAAAGAATTAGAAACAGCCTAAATTTTCGTTATTTGTCTATTTTCAAATAGATAAATGGATTAAAAACCAGTATATGCACACATGGAGTATTATGCATCCCTAAAAAATAGTGATGAAGATATGAAGCACCTTGTCCCATGGGAAGAGTTGCAGGACTTTATGCTGATGACATTAGCCAAGCACAGAATTAGAAGTGCAACATGAGTTTACTGAGTTAAATTCAAACAGCAGAATGGGTATAGGGGAAAATGTACATATTGCACACTTCCCAGACTGATGACCAGATATTCTGGCAAGAGCCAGACCAAACCCAATGATACATGCATGGGTCATCAAAAACAAGAGAAAACAGGTTCAGATAGCACCTGTGCTGAAATACATCTTCCCCACCCCTCATATCCCTTTATGGCCCACAGAGGGGGAAGAAAAAACATGGCAATAGGGGAACAGGGCACTAATGCACCCACGGAGACAGTATTGTTTATGTCTCCACAGAAAAGGAAGAGAGAGGAGGAGACCTCATTCCTGTAAACCTTGAGGGTGATGTTCCTGCTCAGAGCAGCTCATCCCCAGAGAGGACTGCAGGGCCGGTCTCAACTTGAGACATGACATGCCCTCCCTAGATGACAGCGCCACAGAAGAGAGCATTGAAGATAAAGTTAGGAGGCAGAGGCAGATCTGGCCTGCCCACATGGGGACAAACCAAGTGGGAGTGCAGCAGACCAGCAATGTGAGCAAAATCAAAAAGTCCTTGAGGAATCTCGATTGTAAACTTCTGACTCAGTGGGCAGCGCTTGGCACCTCAACTGAACTGGCTGGGGGATATCCACAAGGGGACCACATTGAAAGTCTAAAGGTATAATGGGGTGGGGTGGGACAGTCAAATGCTCCATTCTTGACTGCAAGAGGAGCAATGGGGTCTTTTAAAATGAATGTCCCTCAGTCATGAATGTAAGGATTAAAAGGGTGTAAGTGCTGTTAGGTAAGCAGGCCCTGGGCTATGGATCCCTGACAGAAAAGGGAATTGGAAAGATGGATTATAACAGAGCCTGCTTGCTATTTAACAGAGTGATACTCATCTACTCCGGGTCAGGACAACAGTTAGACTTGGAACTATTTGTATGGTCTCTCTCTTGCTCTCTTTTCTTTCAGTGTCTATTTATAAAAGATAGACAAGATAAGCAATCCCACAGAGACAGCAATGGGACCCATGGTTGGGGGTGCAGGTGAGAAGGGGAGTATGGGAGAGGAGGAAGTGCGAGGAGGGGAGCAGTGAGCACAAAATAACAGAGACAGGGGAATAGCAAGGGATCTAAAATTGACAATGAGGAGGGTGTAGCATTCCTGGTCATATTTGATCAATTGAAA
>NW_022111320.1:8794916-8800173 GCF_000313985.2 Echinops telfairi | reverse complement strand
AGCTGCACCCTGGTACGACCATCACAAAGCAAGAGACCTGAGAACTAGAAAGGCGAGGCTCACCACCCATTTATCCTTCCCCCTTTCAATTAGCCCCACATGTGATTATCGGCCAGGTTGGCACAATTAACTAACTCAGCTCCCAATAAAATAATTTTTAAAAAGATCTACAAATATGGGGGTTATATGTAAATCATGAGAATTGCACTGGTACATTACACTTCTTTGCTTGGGAGACCAGGTTAGAAATGACAAGACCTGAGAACAGATGCCTATCTTGGGAATATCCTTTTACCTTTTCCTTTTTTAGAACATAATATATTTTAAACAAATAATCACGACCAAATAATTAAGGTTTATAAATTAACAAGCTTTACTCACATTTTATTTGTGGTTTCATGTGAATCAAATGAAATGCTTACATTTTATAGATAATTATATGCAATCAATTTAAGCTACTGATAACTATTAAGGAATTAATGAAAAGAAAAATTTATATTATATAGGAAAATTATTTTATAAATACTGAAAATACCACAATACTTTGTAATCTTTACTGGGAAAAAGTGCACCAAAACTATTCCCTTACTAATACCATTAATGATTTCACTACTACTATTAATATTACTCTCCATTATTTAACATCTATTAATACTTTTTATGTATTTTTGTGCAAGCTGTGACTTCTAGTGGCTTCTTATAGACTCAACAAAACTAATTAAAATCAATATGTTTTATTTGGGTGTGGAATTTTGTTTTGTACAATGATTCTTGAATTTTAACATTTGATACATCATTTAGAAACTATAGTCTCCATAAGGAAATGTGAACCTTTACCTGAAATATCTTTCTAAATTTTTCATTAAGATAATATTAATGTGTTTTGGACATTGTCGTCTTAGTGATATAAAAATGGTTAATAAGAAGAATCATGCTATAAGGATAATGGTTTTGCTTCCTTTTATAGAAATTTCCAATAAATGCAAACTATACATTAACTGAAAATATTATTACACTATTCTAGTTTGTAATTAAAATATCGGAGCACAAAAAGACATAGCATTCATAAAGATTATATATAAATACATTTAATAACTAACAAAAATTATGATTTACCTCCTTCTTGAGACTTGATTCCATCAGCAAAATATGTAAATGTATAGCATGAAATATTTTAATTTTTATATCTGCTTATCACAGTATAATGCAAACATTTTAAAAATGAGTAAATGACATTTTTATTTTTATCTGTTACTTTTCTATCTACCTACATTTTGGGGCAAAGTGTATATATTTAACATGAAAAGAGAAATTCACTTTGTCATAACCTCCATATTCACTGAATTTATATTTCAGTATTACTAACATGTTCATTATCTGTAGATCACATTTTGTCAGAACTAGAGTAGAGGATTCTTTCTTACTATTTTACATACATGATATCACAGTATTGTCTACTTACTAGCATTTTAAAATAGGTTGTTATAATAGCCTATTTTAGATTTTTAACTGAATGCAAATCTGACTAATATGACTATCAAACTTGAAAGGTAAAGAACATTTATCTGATGGATATTAATGGTATATGCACTTTTGCTAGCTAAAATAATTTCCCAAATAAAATTGCTGAGTTAATTTCAGCAAGAGCAAAAATGTGTTATTTTAATTACATGAAGAGACAGGAGCAGAACTTGTACATCAGAAAATATTACAGTATCTTCACCATACACACAATTCTCAGTCCATTTTTGGTGTCATTTTAAATATCCACTGTGCTAGGCCCCAAAATGTTCTTATCCTGGAACTTGTGATTATGTTACATTACAAGTCAAAGGACAGTTAAGGTCACAGAAGAAATTTAAGTTGTTAATTATCTGATTCATGTGATTGCCATGAGTCAGAATCAACACTAAGACAACTTTTTTCTAATCAATGAGTTAACATTTAGATTAGCCTCTTAGATCAAATGTAATCACATGAATTCTTAAAAATTGAAAAAAAGAAGAAAAAGAGGGCTAATTGTGATTAAATATGGAAAAAAAAATATTTCTCTTTCTGCTTTTCACAGTCCCACCTACTTTCCATAGAGTTGACTACAGCTTATAGCAAATTTATAAATTGGGACTCTTAGGCTACAAATCTTTACCAGAAAAACTGCATCCTCTTTCTCCCAGGGAGCAACTGGTGGGTTTGAAGCTTGTGTTGGCAACGCGAAACATAGCTGAGAGCACCATGACAGCTTCTGTGTATTCTTCAGTGAATACGTCTATAAAAGAAATAAGCAGTATTGATTTGAACAAAGCTTATTTCCCTTGGAAATATAGATATTGTTTTCCATCTCTGAATTTCAGTTAAATTCAAATTCCACTAAATGCGTTGGCTAAATACTAAAAACAAGGCAACAAAAAAATCTTTGTATTTCCAAGCATGAACTTCTAGGTTAATGTAAAAATCAGTAAACTAACACAAAGGTATTTAGTAAGATAACAGGTACATAAATTATGAATATAACATTTAATATTATTAATTTGGTAGTTTTAAATTAATAATTAATTTGTGCATTCATAATTAATGCTGTGAACAATGAATGTAGAAGTTTTTATAATTAGCTATAAAGTCTCTTCATGGATTCAAGAATAATCTCTCAATGCCACACTGGACTCTGCCCTGCTCTTAAATCAACTTTAAATATGTAGATTCCACTAACAATGACAATGAAGTCATCTTTAACATCTAATTGGATAACTGTAAAAAAATGCCATAAGGTTACATTTGACCTTTGGATCCCAAAGCTAATTGCCACAATGCAGAGGGCAAATATGATTTCACTTTCTATCCATCTTAACCCTATTCTGAAAACAACCATACTTGCCATAGTATTCTACTTCTGTGACTAGGTTTGATGATTCTTTGAAATAGCTAAAGAGAACTCTCAGATGATGCTCACAACTGTGGAGTTTATTTGGGATGTTAACAAGTTGAAGTTCAGGTGAGTAATGCTCAGGTACAGTTGTTCAGTCAAGACAGTTTCTTCTCAGCTGTTCTTGAAAGCTGGCATCTCTCTGGCTCACAGCCTGTTGGCCTGGACTCTGCTCTGCTCAAGAAATAGTAGAACATTATTTCAGAGATGCTAATAAATGTGAAACAGCTAAGCCATATTCTTCAACCAGACAGCACACAGCTCCAGCTACATGGGTCACACCCGCAGCTCCCTCCTGAAGTGCCCAAATGCATCCATAGCCATAAGCCAGTCTCCTGCCCCCAAACACTCAGTCTTATTTGATCTGTGGGCTGCCAAGCCCACTGCCCTGTGTCATGAACTGCTCCTCGTACTGCTGTGGCTTCTCTGCTGCTCCTGGGATACAAAAGCCGGCTCCTGGGTCTCGGAGTCGAAAGGATGACCTCCACTCTTGGCACTTCTCTTTATCTAGTAGTGAAGACCTCTTGATTGTCTTCCTCTTTTTTAATTGTTTTTAACTGCTGTCATTTAATTCTAATTTTTTATTTAAATACAGTTTTAAATAAATTATTATTAATTGGGAGTTAATCCTATCATTCCATGGTTCAACATCAAGCAGAATTGTACAATGACTACTACAGTTTCCAAACATTCTTTTTTTCCCAGCACTCCTTGACATTTCTCCCTTTTACTCCTCCCTCACTATACCCCCACAAACATTTATTCTACTTGCTGTCCCTATAGCTTCATCAATCCCTGGTTTCATGTACCGAAACACAGATAAATATAAAACACAATTTCAAAGGGTGACCTCCAGTGAAATGACAGCTCTGAGATACATCCTGATCTGAATAAACAACAACAAAAAAAATTCCAGCAAAAGTACAGAAATTGTTGAAAATCAGATCAGGTTCAGTTTGCACCTGAGGTGAGGATCAAGTGCCCATGTTTTACTTGTCCTCAGGAAGGGAACATAGAAGATAGGGGTGCTACAGCAAAATACGGTGATGAAACGAAATGGTGCACGGCTATCAGATAAAATATCATCTAGGGCCTTAAAGACTTGCTTCCAAACAAGCAACCATCTGAGTGAGATTTCAACCAAGTCCACATGGAAGAAGCACACCATCATCAGTTGCCGAAGGATTGTAAATCATATAACCCAAAATCAAAGGAGCGATTAGTAACAGAGCCTAAATAAGAATCCGGTTTGCAGAAGCTATGGCTGACAGTGGGAGCCCAAGATTCAGTTGTGGAGACTCTCCAGGAAGTAAGCCTCCAGTGAACTTCCTCTATGCACAGTTGAGGCATGGAAGGAAAGGGGTTATTAAACGGAGTGCATTGGAGAGATAAGCATAGAAGATCAAAGGTATAAATGATTTACTGCATCATAAGGTTGTAGGAAAATTATCACAATGAGACCAGTAGACTACTTCCTCATAAAAGAAGAGAATATCCAAAGTGCCAATGATGCTATTGTGCTTAGATCCACAAAGAACTTTCATGGAAGCAACAGTCAGGAAATCAAAGGACACGGTGCATTAGGAAAACCTGCTGCACAATTCCTCTTTAAAATGTCTAAGTCACTTGTCCCAAACCATGGTATTTAAATGCATGTGAAAGATTGAAAATGAATAACTGTCTAGAGAAGAATTGAGGCATTTGAGTTATGGTGTTGGTGAAGATTATTAAACATTCTACAGCCTGCAAGGGAAATTTCTATAACGTGTAAGAAGAACAACCAATGATGTCTTGAAGGATGTACACCCAAAATATTCTTTAGAAATGAGAATGGCAAGATTTCATTTCATGTACCTTAATCACATTATCAGGGGAGAGACTAGTCACAGGAAGAGTATGTCATGCTTGGCAAAGTAGGCGGTAAGCAAAAATATGTTATTATGCTTAAGCACAGCATTACACCCCTATGTCAATTGGCTGTGTCCCCAAATGTCTTTCCCTTTTTGATTTTTTATGGGTGAGGAGATAGATGAGCACAGTGGCTATAGTAATGATAAACAGTAATGATTCTGTGGATGTCACAGGACCACGCTGTTGTACATGAAGTCCCTATGAACCAAAACTTACTGGAAGGCACCTAACAATAACATCTGTCCACTACCCACATATGTAAACGTAGGCATGTGTATATTTATATATTGGCATTTCTTTTGCGGCACACATTGTTATGCGATTCACTACTATTCTGAAGGTTGCAGGCGTTAAGCCCGGGTAATCAGCTTCTAAAAATCACAATCTTGAATACCATGGCAAGCAGTTCTACTGCGCACAGATGGG
>NW_022111320.1:8793109-8794330 GCF_000313985.2 Echinops telfairi | reverse complement strand
GATTTATTTAATTTTTTTAAAGATTCAGTATTTTAGCTAACATCGATGTGTTGACTTCCTAGCAACACCATCTCTCCTAAAGTTTATTCAATTCATCTTTCACTTTTCATACTTAGGAACTTAGGACATCT
Organism: Echinops telfairi; assembly: GCF_000313985.2. Taxonomy (NCBI): domain Eukaryota; kingdom Metazoa; phylum Chordata; class Mammalia; order Afrosoricida; family Tenrecidae; genus Echinops; species Echinops telfairi. Next base: position 8,794,199 of record NW_022111320.1, on the reverse strand, counting down.
CGATTGCTGCTCTATGAGATATAAACTAGAATCGGTTTCCATACAGGCAAAGTTTGAAGTATGAATACCCAACACAAGAAACCTTCAACCCAAAGGCAATAAGACCTAATGAATAAAGGCTTCTCTTCATTCATTCAAACTTCTCAAGTTTGAAATTGAAAATTCTAAGATGCATCATATTATCTATTTTTTAAGTTGAGCCCAGAAATAATGAGCATCAATTACCCACAGTGGTGACCCACTTAATAAAACATCATATTACAACATGTCTTCTATCCCAGGAACATTTGCCTGTCCATTTACTTCTGCTCCTCTGCCTAATACTATTATTTTTTAAAGGAATCAGACAGATTTCTATTTCTGACCTTGAATAAAACTTTGTTTCTGCCAGCATGCTGAATGGTATCAGGGTTGATTGCTAGCTTGCAAGTACTCTAATATCAAATCTCATATCCTTCATAGTTGTTGACAAAATGGAATGGAAGCAGTACATTATGGTACCTGTTTTTTATGGTAATTTATAACAAAATATATCTATATATGTCTAATTATATGTTTATATTTTCTTTTTTCAATTGAAGATATCGTTTTATTATTTTTTAAGCAAGTGAAACATGAGTGATTTTTCCCTGAAAGTCATAGGATCTGGTGATTTTTAATCTTTTAAAAAATTTGGAATATGAATAATTAAGCCCAAGTTATTGATGTCCACCACATCACAAGCTATCAAGCAAAACAGCTTTTCTTTCATTAATGTACCTGTGGTACCTGTGGTACCTATGGATCTGCTATCCGAAAGAAATAAAATTCGATAGCTTCCCATAATTGCAAACAAATCCTCGGATCTTGGGATACTGAATTACTCTAAGGCAGTTTATTTTCTGAGGATGGATCAACCTCATCCGCATTCATATTATGTTTTTCTATGTGCTTTTTCATATATGCATTGCATATAAGTTCACTCATGAATCATCATCTTATTTGTACTCTTTAACTAGATAGTTCTAATGAAATCATCTCCTAAACTATCAGGCATTAATTATTTAATGTATATGTGGAACTATTTGTTTTTTATGTTTACTTATTACAT
>NW_022111320.1:8790422-8793009 GCF_000313985.2 Echinops telfairi | reverse complement strand
TCTCTTCATTCATTCAAACTTCTCAAGTTTGAAATTGAAAATTCTAAGATGCATCATATTATCTATTTTTTAAGTTGAGCCCAGAAATAATGAGCATCAATTACCCACAGTGGTGACCCACTTAATAAAACATCATATTACAACATGTCTTCTATCCCAGGAACATTTGCCTGTCCATTTACTTCTGCTCCTCTGTCTAATACTATTATTTTTTAAAGGAATCAGACAGATTTCTATTTCTGACCTTGAATGAAACTGTTTCTGCCAGCATGCTGAATGGTATCAGGGTTGATTGCTAGCTTGCAAGTACTCTAATATCAAATCTCATACCCTTCGTGGTTGTTGACAAAATGGAAGGGAAGCAGTACATTATGGTACCTGTTTTTTTATGGTAATTTATAACACAATATATCTATATATGTCTAATTATATCTGTTTATATTTTCTTTTTTCAATTGAAGATATTGTTTTATTATTTTTTTAAGCAAGTGAAACATGAGTGATTTTTCCCTGAAAGTCATAGGATCTGGTGATTTTTAATCTTTTAAAAAAATTGGAATATGAATAATTAGGCCCAAGTTATCGATGTCCACCGCATCACAAGCTATCAAGCAAAACAGCTTTTCTTTCATTAATGTGCCTGTGGTACCTGTGGATCTGCTATCCAAAAGAAATAAAATTCGATAGCTTCCCATAATCGCAAACAAATCCTCGTATCTTGGGATACTGAATTACTCTAAGTCAGTTTATTTTCTGAGGATGGATCAACCTCATCCGCATTCATATTATGTTTTTCTATGTGCTTTTTCATATATGCATTGCATATAAGTTCACTCATGAATCATCATCTTATTTGTACTCTTTAACTAGATAGTTCTAATGAAATCATCTCCTAAACTATCAGGCATTAATTATTTAATGTATATGTGGAACTATTTGTTTTTTATGTTTACTTATTACATCAGAATAGCTTTATTACCATCTTTAAGTCCAGCGTATAGCAATAAATTGTGATTCACTACATATCTTTTGATTTGTTAAAGGTTAAGTAAGAGATGGTCCCTTTGATTGAAAATTTAAAAGAAGCAGTAAACGTAGAAAAATCTTGATTTGTGTCCTTTAGTCTTGATCTTGTAGGATGGGAAGAAGGTTCCTGAGTGGTTGAGACTCATTTTTCTCTACTGTCACATACTCCTGAACAAAGGAATGAACACTTCAATCTTCTTGATTGTCCATCTATTGCCTTTGACAAATACTTAATTCAATGAACACTTTTAAAAGAGAAAATGGAAAAAAAGAAGGAAGTTGGTGGAAGGGCAGAAAAGTGAGGGAAAAGATAAGAAAAAATATGTTGTTGAACTGACTTCAGTGGCAACATTTATTATTCACTCATATTTAACTATTTAACTAATATTCAGTAAAATTTCATAGATCAAAGTGCTTCTATTAAAATAAATAATTTATTAAAGTATAAATGAGCCTGCTTATTTCTCATGAGGCAAACAAAGTGTGTTAGTCCAGGTGAACTAGAGAAACAAATTCATGGACACTCATATGTGTGTAAGAGGAGTTTCATATAAAAGAATAATTATATATTAAGAAAACATCTCAGCCCAGTCCAGATCAAGTCTATATTAGCCCATATGTCTGATACCAGTCTTAAGACTTTCACGACACATGTAATGATGCTGAATGCAGGAAGCGCACAGGCCAGTGGAAAGTATCATGGCTCCAGTGGCGGTGGAAGCAACTAATCTCATCGCTGGTGTAGGTCTCCACATGGCTCCTCCAGTTCCAGGGCTCCGGCTCAATCAGTGTAACTCCATGTGGCTTGTCAACAGGAATGTTTCTGAAGGAGTCACTGTATCTGGCCTCCAGTGAGCTATTTCTTTCTGTGGCACATCCCAATGAAGTCATCAAGCTACAACCTGAGGGACAGGCTAGACTCCACCCCTTCCTCAAGTTGACAGATTATGGAACTGCCACAGACCCCCCCTTGTCAAGTTGACACTTTTACCCAACTCATTACCTATACATAATTTTTAACAAGACAATAATAAACCATATTTGGACCTATCAAGATAATACTAAAATGCATAAAATTCAGTATGTGCCAAAGTCTCATTTAAATATAATATTCTATAAGTGAACAATACAACAATATTCTATGTCTAACATTTCAGTTAAGTAACACCTACACCTTAATCCTATGACTATATGCCCCCACCTATGAAAGTTTGTAGCCAGCTACATTATAACTTTAACCTCTAAGTTTGGGGCATCAAAATACTGCCCACTTATATCAACCCAGTGCTCTAAGGAGACAATCCTAATCTTTGAAGGGAAGAATCTTCATTCCACTTAGATTAAGTCTGCTTCCATAAGTAAAGCCAAATCAGAATAGGCCATTCATAAAGTCAGCAGAAATATGCACCAGTTCACAGGCTCAAAAATCTTCTCTTCATCTGGTTGGGTTCTGGTCAACTTAATGTGGGCTGCCTCACTTCGCCTCACCAGTACATTTAGACCATGGTACTGTCACAAATTTTCAACAACCCTAGCCACCTTGTGGTAGTCATGGACTTCA
>NW_022111320.1:8787661-8790067 GCF_000313985.2 Echinops telfairi | reverse complement strand
CCCCCAACCATAAAATTATTTTCATTGCTACTTCATCACTGTCATTTTGCTACTGTTACGAATCAGGCAACCCCTGTGGAAGGGTCCTTCGACCCCCAAAGGGGTCACGACCCATAGGTTGAGAACCACTGTTTTAGAGCCTTATTTGCAGGTGTGTCCCAAACCCATTTAATTATCCAATTTAAATGACTAAAGTGGGCTTACAAGCACTCTAGCTTCATACTTCTATCAATAATAATAAATATAAGAAATCAGTATAAGCAAAGTAGAACAAGATCCTAAACTCAATTCATAAACAGTCAAGTACAATCCTTTTCTAAATTATCTTAATCCTCATCTAAACTATTCTATTGCTATAAAATATGGGATTAGGTCTCTGACAGCATCAAGCCAGAGCCAGGCTTTCTGTCAATCAATTTTACCTTCCGTCAACCATTTTCACTAAACAGTTTGAAAAATTCAAGGGGTAATTTATGTCCCCTGAGCTCAAAATATACATTAACAGCTTTCATTTTCATCATTTCACATAGGAATAATCAAAGATAATTAGACAAAATTATCAAAACTTTAATTTTCCATATTCTTTTCAGAAAGCAATCCAGTAAACTGCATGGCCATATCTGACCTATGGTTAGCCAAAGAAGAAAACTTACCATGCGTCAGAAATCAAACAAGTATTCACTCTCCATTTTTATGATTTCTTTCTTTTGTAACCCCCTCCCAAGGTACCATAATGTGTTAGTCCAGGTAGACTAGTGAAACTAATTCATGGCCACTCATATGTATGTAAGAAAAAGCTTCATATCAAAGAATAATTGTATATTAAGAAACATCCTAGCCCAGTCCAGATCAAGTCCATAAGTCCCATATTAGTCCATATGGGACCAGTCTATAAATTCCTCCTAAGATTTTCACAATGCATGCAATGATGCTGAATACAGGAAGAGCACAGGCCAGTGGGTGGAAAGTTTTGTGGCTCCAGTGGTGGTGGAAGCAACTAATCTCAGTGCTGGTGTGGGACTCCATATGGCTCAATCAGCGTAGCTCCATGAGACTTGTCAACAGGAATGTCACCCAGGGGGTCAGTGAATCTGGCCTCCAGTAAGCTATCTATTTCTGTAACGTCTCCAAGTGAGGTCACCAGGTTGTAACCTTATTGACAGGCCAGACTCCACCCCTTCCTCGAGTTGACAGATTATGTAACTGCCAGACAAGGTATACCAATTTTATTACACTCTCGTGAATATTTTAACGTTTTAAATTCATGTGGTAAACCTACCCCTTCAATTTATTCTTCAAAAAATGTATTCCCAAACTTCAATAATGTCCTGCATTTTATTATTACAAATCTAGGATATGTTCAAAAATAAAGCAAATTTTTTATCTCATCATGGAAAAAGGAGCATCTTTGAAATATATATTAAAGTAGAAATAGAAGTTACTATAACCAGAAGAAACTAAATTGTTACAAATATAAACATGCTACTCATTCATTGCCACTGAGTCAATTCTGCAACAGTGACCCTACAGAACAGAGTAGCGATGCCCCTGTGAGTTTCTGAGACTGCAATTCTACAAGAGTAGAAAGCCCCATCTTGCTACAGTGGAGTGGCTGGTGATTTCGAATTAATACGCTTTTCATTAGCATTCCGATGCATAACCAACTATGCCACCAGGGCTTCTAGACATGCTTCAAATAGAATTAATTTAAAGGTACTGAAAAAAGGGAAAGTGTGCATTCATGAATATTTTTAGATTTAGCTAGTATTAACTAATGCTTTACCTTTGTGTTAACAAATATTAAAATAAATCCCATACATGCGCCATTACGTGTTTCTTCTTCTTCTTGATGTTACACTTGACTCTTTGGTAAATCCTTCGCTAGTTCATAATCAGTGAATATGCTCTCTCAAATAGCATTCACTGTACATTATATTAATCTTGAAAGGCATCAGCTGAGTATTACAGCTTCCTCTGCACTTTACGAAGGAGCCCTGATGGCATTGTGAGTTCCAGGTCGGACTGCTCATCTCCAGGTCAAGAATGTGAAGCCACCATCGACTCCACGAGGAAAGATGAGCTCTCTACACCTCTAAAGAGTCACAGGTTTCCTGGGAAACCGGAAGATGCAGTTCTCTTCTGTTTTATATTGTTTTTATGAGTCAGAATCTATGTTTGAGCCTCACATAAAACATATAAATCATAATCCCTAAATTGGGTTCATTGAAATGCTTCAATAAATGGATGCAGCACCAGAAGCCTGTCAAGAAATTTGGAATACTGCTGCCTAATAAGTTAATAGGAAAAGACCCATATGTTCATTCGAAATAAAGATGACCCAAAAGAATGTGGGACTTATTGAACAATATCATTAATGTAATATGTAAGTAAAATTTTGCTGGATTT
>NW_022111320.1:8779345-8784525 GCF_000313985.2 Echinops telfairi | reverse complement strand
TGGAAAGCAGCTAGTATTGAAAGTACCAGGGACTATTGATGTGTGTATAGATTGTGATAAGAGTTGTATGAGCCCCTAATAAAATGATTAAAAAAAAAACCCTGTTGATTCTGCTATTTACAACCTCAAACGTACATGAGACTCCTCCATCAGGACACAGCTGTCCCACAGATTATCAGCCAAATAATTTTTGGCCTATTTCAGGTACAGGTAACATTGCAGAACAATATGTAGAATCGAATTGAACTTGACTACGACTAATTTTTAAAATAAGACAGATAAATTGGATAAATAAAAATATAACATATGTAAAATGACTATATGTATGAAGTATAGAATTAAAATAGGGGAATGGAAATAGCAGGTTTTGAGTGAGTTAGAGTTTAACCAAAACCCACTGACGTCATGTTGATCCTGACTAACAACCTTATATCAAGTTCCCGAGGCAGAAAATATCTGTGAAACCAGGCTGTGTTGGGGGTTTGGGATTTGAAAAAAATTTAAAGATGAATAGAAAACCCTTGATGAAAAGGAAATATTTAAATAAAAACCTTTGAACATGAGGGTTGCAAATTCTCCAAAACTTCACAAACATTTCATTGTCATTGTTTTCAAAATATAATTATAGTCATTCTAGAGACTATGACATAATGTCTTATTTTAGTTTTTATTGCATTTTGACTAATAATGTTGAACACTTTTCAAATGTTTACTGGCTACTTGTACATATTCTTTGGAGAAATTAGATGTTCAAATTCTTTGCCTATTTTCTAAGTTATTTCTCCATCATTAAGTGGTAAAAGTTACTTATATTTCTTTTATATGGTTGTGTATAAATCCTCACCTCAAACTGCTTATATATCAAACTCTTATCAAATATATGCAAGATGTTTCCAGTTTTTCCTCAGATTTAAGTTTGATATTAAAAGGTAATTTATGTTGTTACTGAATATATGTAGTAAAGCTCATTTTTAATTTGTTAAGATACATCACCCTTATGTGTTTTTTCCCTACATATGTATTTCACTTGATAAACTATGTCTATGACATACTTCAATCTTGCTCCAGTTGATGCTTTTGTCTGTTTGTCACAATGTGCTGTTTTGCTGACATTCTCAATATCAACAGCTAAAGCCAGGTTAGAGGATAACTGTGGAGTAGACCATTGGTTGCTCATATATATATGTTCAGGTTGAAGCTGAATAAAGTGTCTAAAAGTTCATGAGAGTCAAAGTGCAGCCTTGAATGTATCCTACCTGAATTTTGGGAACATTTCAAGAACATCTCAGACCCATTCAACACTAATGACAGAAGATCTGATAAGCTGTGGGATGACATCAAGAACATCATACATAAAGAAAGCAAAATGATAATAATGGATACAAGAGGCTATAGAGAATACAGGGGTGGGCGCGGGAGGATATGGATGGAAAGGTTAAGTGCACATCAAGAAAACATCCCAACCCAGTACTGCCCAAGCCCACAAGTCCAACATTAACCCATATGTCCGACACCAATCCACAAAGTCCTCCTCCATCTCACAAAACACACACTATGACGCCAACTGCAGGAGGAAAGCCAAATCAGTGAACGTGTAAGCATCTCAGCACTGGCTGCTCCACACGGTCTCCACATGGCTGATCCAGCACCCAGGGCTGCATCAGGGTAGGTCCATGTGGTTTCTCCTCAGGGATGTCTTGCAGGAAGTGAGCCTTGCCAGCTAAAGCAGGGAACTGGCTAAGGCAGCTGCACCCTGGTCCGACCATCACAAAGCAAGAGACCAGAGAACTAGAAAAGCGAGGCTCACAAAGCCATTTATCCCTCCACCCTTCAATTAACCCCACATGTGTTTACCAGTCAGGTTGGCACAATAAACATTAACTATCTCGGGGGATTTGGGGAGTAACTAATAAAGAGGAGAGCATGGAGTGAGCACTAGAATGGAAAGTGATTGCATAAATCATCTGAAAGGCAATTTAACCCTGGGGAAAGTATGTTCTAAAATTGATGTGGGGTGATTTTACAGTTCTCCGTGATATGATTGAATGACTGAACTGTTGAATTATATGTTATGTAAATTACTTGCCGATAAACTGTTTGGAAAAAAAGAGAAAGTAATAGGTCATTGAAAAGACATGTTAGAAAGATACAATTGAAATGGATATAGAAATGACTCTAAAACTTGTTCTTAATATTAGAGTAGCTAAGGCAAGTGGAAGAAAGTATGGAGTCAAAGAGCTAAACAAAAATTTTCAAAGGGCAGCTCGAGAAAACAAAGAAAATGTTATATTAAAATGTGCAAATATCTAGAATAAGAAAACCAAAAAGGAAGAATACCATCGGTATATCTTAAATGGAACAAACTCAAGAAAATATTCAAGCTTCAAGTTGAATTATTGAAAGGTTCAGTGGACTGATGCAGTAGGCATATTGAATGATGAATGATACAAGAAGCATCAAAAGAAGATGGAAAGAATACATATACAGAATCACTGTACCAGCATTAACTAGATGGCATTCAACAATTTCAGGAGGTAGCTTTTGAACAAGAACCCATGGTTCTGAAGTTAGAAGTTCAAACTGCAATGAAAGCTTTAGCCTAAAGCAAAGTTCTAGGAATTGATGGAATAGCAATAGAAATATTTCAACATGTTGATGAAGACTGCAAAAACGCACTCATCCATGCCAGGAAATTTGGAAAGCAGCTAGTATTGAAAGTACCAGGGACTGCCAAAAATAAATAAAAATTAAAATAAACAAATTGGCCTTGGAAGAAATAAACCAGAGTGTTCCTTAGAGGCAAGGATGTTTAGATTCTGTATCACACACTTTGGGCATGTTGTCAGGCGTGACGGTCCCTGGAGAAAGACATCATGCTGGATTAAGTAGTGGGGCGGAACAAACTAGGAAAACCTTCAACAAAGTTGACACAATGGCTGCAACAATGGGCTCAAACATACGAGCAATTGTGAAGATGGTGCAAGGCTAGGTATGATTTTCTGTGGTTTTAAGTAGGCTGCGGTGAGTCGGAAATGACTTGGTTTCTCTTAACAGCAACAACATTTGACTTTAGGTTTCATGGATACACATTTGGATAATATCTGAGGTGTGAGAGAAATCAAGGGTCAAACTTGGTTTTCCGCCACACTTAGTACAAAACCAAAAGCCAAACCCACTGCTGCCATTTCCATTCCATCTCAAAACCACCCTCTGGGACAGAGTGCAGCTGCTCAGTGTAGTTTCAGGGAATATTTCTTACAGGAGCAGACAGTCTCCCCTATCCTGGTGGGATTAACCAGGTGACATGTGGTTAGCAGTCTAACACTTAAACCACTGAGCTACCAGGGCTCTTTCATGCACTTAGCATATTTCTCAAAATAATTTGGTAGACAACTTGCATCTGCTTTAGACTATGTTACAGACTTGGAAAAACACAGGTCAGTTCTACTCTAGTCTGAAGGGTTGCTATGAGTCAGTATCGACTCAATGGCAGGGAGTTTTTTGATCCATCCTTATAGCATTACTAAATGTTTTAGATATTATGTTGTAGATAGATGTGCATGGACATGGAAAAGGATTCCATTAAGGAAAATACTTGAAAACAATGTTTTCTTACATACTTTGAACTTGTTGCCAGGCTAGACCAGTTTCTGGCGAAGGGCATTGTATTTTGTAGAGGGTAAGCAAAACAGAGGAAGACCCTTGAAGAGGTGGGTTGACATAGTGGCTGCAGCAATAGACAGAAACACTTGTGGATGGATGCAGAACCAGACAGTGTTTCACTCTGTTGTTCGTGTCTCTAAGTGGTAGATACAAGTTGATGGCATTTAATAAGTTATGTTCATTTTTTTGCCAAAATATACACATTTCCTATATAGAAAGGATACCTGAAAATACTTATCTCTGGTTGTTAGGATTACAGATTATTTTATTTTTATTTTGCTCAGTGTCATTTACTAGTCAGTATATTAATAAACTCCTATTGAAATGTTATAAAGATGTTTCCTTTCTGAAATATGGCAGGCAAGTACCATATACAAATGATTATTTGAATAGAATTTGAAAAGTGAGGAAGGATGAGGAAAAGAGAGAGAGAGAAACCTGTGTTATCTCAATGCCTCCGGTAATAATCTTACATGTTTCACTTTGAAAGCATAATTTATTATACATTGCCCAGTGCCTACTGTCTCCCATATATATTCTTTTGCATAGCAAAAGCCTATCTGTTTTGTCAGGTTTAGGTTAAATGGCATGAATTAATAAAAGCTCTCTGTCTCTAGCCCCAATCCAGATTTTCATGCTGTCTACTAGCCCATGGTAATTCTGGAAGGATTTGTGTTCCCCTGATCAATGTGATTCTGAGGGGCTGTCCACTCCCACAGTGCAACAAATCATATTTGTCTATTGACTTTTCTATCCCTATTATTAATACAGGGACACATAACAGTCCATTAATATATAGTATGTTACATAAATGAATGAAAAAATGGAAAGGTTGGTAAGCAAAACAGGTAAAATGTTACTCCTCCTTTATGTCCTAGAGATATAACATTTCCCAAGTCATAGCATCGCTAGCCACTCATGTATGACTTTATCTGAAAGAAAACTGTGATTAATTTGTTTTAAAGGCTAAACATTAAAGGGATAATATATGAAAGACACTTAAAGTGTTATAAGTTATATGGTAATCATTCAATTGATGTTTATATCATCATGTTTTAAAAGGAATTACAGGACATATTCTTTTAAAATAAAAATGGTTACCTATTGCTTTGAGGAATATAATAGAAGTCTAGAAGAAACCCCCTCAGAATGCCCAAGCAAGGGGTTTGAGGAAGAGTGTAAATTCACATTCATTGTAAGAGACCCAGGGGAAAAATGATTATAACTTTCCCCAGTGTTTAGCAGCAAGGATTTATGGTATTCATTTTTAAAGGGGACTTCATAAACACTGGAAGATTTGCTGCAGTGTAAACTGTAGTATCTTTAAGATCTGCATATTTCTTGGATAGGATTCAAATTTGATTTAATGCAGAGGGGAAAAATAAAGATAATACAGATTTGAGAAAGAGTAAATGAGAGAAAGGCTAATGTCATATTCATTGGGAAAGATCGTGCCTTTAGTTTTACCCACATTAATTATAAACCAAATTCTTAAATGAGGTTGCATTTAGTTTTTT
>NW_022111320.1:8771833-8778710 GCF_000313985.2 Echinops telfairi | reverse complement strand
AAATAAACCCTAGAATGTCACACACCCTCCCTCTGTAATGAAATATGGACCAAACACACGGCTCAATTAAATTTAGAGCATATTTCCGATCCATTAATGAGGTCTCATAAAATGGTTTTTGCTTTCAGTCAGTAAGTTTTGGGATCATTTGCTATGAGTTATAGATGGGAACAAATGAAGTGTGTCTGCAATGAAACCATGAGTTTTAAATCAGAAAAAGTATATATATATATATGATTTGACATTAAGATGGGAGGAAGACACATTTAAATCCTTTGATGCTCAGATGACACGGCCGTGCTCTCTGTAAACCAGTTGGACATAAAGCATTAAATGATGACCCTCAAAGACCACAGCCTTAAGCATGGATTACAGCTCGTTACAAAGAAAGCAATATTCTGACATGGGCAAATAAACAACATCATGATAAACGAAGAAATATTTAAGTCGGCAGGGATTTTAATTATTTAAATTCACAATCAACCATCAGAGAAGTACTAATAAATCAAAAGACATATTATATTGGTAAACCTCACTGCTAAATATCTTGAAAGTGTAAGAACACAAAAATATCACTTGGAAGACTAAGCATTTCCAAAACACTGGCTTTCCAATGTCCTCATACGCATAGGAAAGCTGGGTGATGACTAAGAGAGGCTAAAGAAGCACGATTGGCTTCTATTGGCCAAGATTACTGAATAGCGCCAGAAGAAGAAACTGATTTGCCTTAGGAGAAATAGTCAGAAAGTTCACTTGAAAGAAAGATGACTACAGTTTATTCATGTAGTTTGGACATGTTATCAGAGGGACCGGTCCATCACGCTCGGCAAAGTAGAGTCAAAAAAGAGACAAAACCCCAAAAAGATAGACCATACATAAGATGGACTGACAAAATAGTTGCAATAATGGGCTCAAACAAAGGCACAATTGTGAGAAAGATGCACAATTTGGTCCAGTTTTGTTCTGTTGGGCATAGAGTGTTTGAGTCCGAATCAACCGGAGGGCACCGAAAGAAGAGCAACAATGACAATGACGAGAGTGAGTGAGCCCTCTGACCCGGGCCGCGGATTCACTCGGAGATAGACCGAGTACAAGAGAGAGCTACAGAATAATATAATTTCACTTAAGATAGTATGTTATGGAGCCAACTATTACAAATATGCTATTAAAATGAATATAATATTAGAAAATGTGATACAAATTATACCAATGCTTGCATTTTATAAGAATATGAATTATAGACTGCTAAATTGAAAGGGAGCTATAATTAAAGTATAGAACTGGTAGTATTAGACTTTTTGTTATTTCATGTTATCTTTCAAGTAGGAAAATAATAATATATTCCTTACTGTCCTTGATATTGTCCTGCATGTGTTTAGTGTCAAGTACACTATTTATATAAGAGTTTTAGTATTTACTTTTACATTTAACATATATTTTAATATCCTCATTTCTGAGTTAAACATTTTATTAGATTCAATTGAGAACTGAAACCAAATGTCTTGCTGAGCAGATCTGGCTCTAAACGAGATGTTCCATTTGAAAACATCAGGTTTGCATTTTTGATCCTCTTCCATGCCCCACAGAATATCTATAATGAAAGATGATTACACAGAAAGTGGTAACACAGCTGGGAGGTGTTCTCTGAATAAGATTTTTGTTCTTTTTTTCATTTCAAAATAGCTTTTACTTCCAGGACATCTTGCACAGAGCAGATGGTCTCAAAAGTTAAATTTGACCAGGAATACTACACTAGCTGTCATGTGAAGAGAAAAGGAAGGTTATCAACAAGAATAACTTCCTCTTAAAATGTTTCATCCATTTCATTGTTATGTCATATATGCATGTTTTCTTTTGATGAGGAAAGTATTTAGGAAATATGGTGTATTCTGTTTTATAACTCAAATTTGCTTCATTTTATTTTTGACCATTCAAATCCAAATAGGGATGAATCTCAAGGGCCATTAGTATACAAAGGGCCATTACCATCCTCTCACAAGCATCAAATACAAAAAGAAACAGAAACAAAAAGTTTGTCATATTGTTTTCCAAGTAGAGTGTCGGAACAAGCAGATGTTCAGTTTGTGAGTTGCCAGAAACATGAGCACTTTCCTCCGAGGTGCGCACAGAGCTGAACTGTCCCCCAGCCACTGAAAACGGGAACTCAGCATGACAGCGAGCTGCAACAAGGAGAGCACTTTGAAATGGGACAGTCATCTAAAATAGGAACGAATATGCATAAAGTGAACATTAAGGACATAGCATTTATGCCAACAATAAATTTTAGCATTGAGGGATAATATTCTGGGTCCTGTTGATTGACGTAGTACTGAGTGTGAGAAATAAATAATATAGGGAGAAAATGAGGGCCACAGAAAAAATACGAGAAACAGTGAGAAAGACTAGAAAATTTCAAGATAAAGAATAGAGAAAACTCCAGAAAATCACCTAGCAGTTCCTTAATGTAGACTCTTATTTAGATTAGATAAGATGATATTCTAGGGTTATCTGTTGTCACCTTTTAACCTTCGTTCTTTCTGTAATTCAACTCTACAATTACTGGATTCACTCGGAACACCTAAAGCAAGGCCAGAAGTTTTTAAGTTCAGTGACGTCTGATCTGCAGAAAAGACAGATTATCTGGGCCAGCTATTTCGGCTTTCTCTGTAACAAACCTTCATTTCGTAAATTGAGAAAAATAGTATATACAAACAATTGATAATTCCATGTAGAAAGCATTCTAACAAGTAAACAGATTTTGTTCCCATTAATTTTTAGGGAGATATGTATGAAGCAATTCATGTTATCAGATCAGAACAATTATTTATTATGTACAATTGGATGTTATTCTCAGATAGCATTTTGGACACAAGAGAATAAATGCAATATTAAATTCTTCAGGAAAAAACAAAATCAGCAAGAATCACCATCATCTTTCCAGATAGTAACTCTATTGAGTACAGCCGTGTCCTCTCAACTGCCAACTTCAGTTAACTTAAATTCATGGATTCACTAAATGTGCTATATTTACCAAAGCATTGTGTACTGAAAATCATTTTTGCTTTGTACTTAGTTATGGAATGATATTCATCTATGTATTTATTTATATAATTTAAAGCCCTGTAATGAACATTTAAAACACTCCGGAAGTTATGCTGTGCCTAAGTTGGATACAAAATGCCTATATGACTAACCTTTGATGAGACTTAATATATTTGATGAAAGAGAAGAAATTAAAGCTATCTACAGTGAAACTTGATAAGTGATTATCTTGGGTTATTTTCAAAGTAACATTAGAGATTAGGTAAGAAACATTTAAACCTAAAATAAAAAGGAAGGAGGAGAAAATGTGGATAAGTGATTAGTGATGCAAGAACATTCAAGCTGACAGAAAAATTGCAAGTTAATAAAATGAAAATGGCAAGATAGGGGAAAGACTTGCAAAACAAATTAGAGGCTGAGTAAAGGGTTCCATTAGAGTTTCAATATTATTTGTAGGTCAAGGTATGAAATACAATGTTATCAAGCAGAGACATTACTAGATTGTTGTTGTTGGCAGTTGGGAATCAATTACTGATTTACAAAGAAACTAGGAGACATAGAAGAATTGGTCTATAGAATTTGCTAATCTGTACTCTTTATGGAAGTAGATTTCCAAGTTTTAACCTTCAAAGACACTAGGTGGGTTTGAACTTTTGTTTAGCTTTTCTGGTGCTTTAACAGTGGATTGCTTGCTGATGGAGTGTTGCACCACTCAAACCCCAAAAACATGTCACTGTCAGTTCTCAGAGAAGCCCTATACAGGGTTTCAAATGCTTCATCCATTTTTATGAAAATACAGCTCCAACTTTCTCCAGGTTAGCAACTGGTTGGTTTGAACTACCAACCTTCTGAATATCAGTCCAACGCTGCCCTGACCATTCCACCAGGGCTCCTTGCTATACCACTTAGTGACTTTAATTAATAGACTGCTATTGTTGTTAACTATCAACGGTGAGTTTCAACACTGTCACAGAACCAAACATTGAGCCATCACATGCATTTCAGCTTTTGTGTCATTTCATCTCATTTATGTCTTTCTCTTACCTTCTATATTCCTCAGCATGAAGAACTTCCCCTGGTCCCTCCTGATAAATTCAAAGCACATGAGAAAAAGTTGCACCATCTTCCCCGTTAAGGAACAATCCGAATGTAGTTCTTCTGTGTTAGACAGGGTTCTCTAGAGAAATAAAACCAGAATGCTAATAATTTTATATATATTTATACAGATAGATCAATATATAACATAAGAAATAAACAGTTAATTAAATTATAAAGCAGTACAAATGGCTCAGTGCAATTCATTTCCATGAGACAGTTGTGAGACACTGTCAGTCCTTCAAGTCTTGAGGTCCACCGGGTAGTCAGTCCTCTGTAGAACAATCTGGTCTATCCGGGCACAGGCAGCAAATAGCAAGGCAGGTCACCAACAGTCAGCCAGATGACAGGGTCCGACAGTCCCCAGCTCAAGAGATGTAAATTCCAATGGTGTGGCGAAGCAGGTCTTGAAGGAACCTCAAATTACAGTGACACAGTCTATGGGTTAGGTGTCCCACAGGTAGTGTCACTTGCAAATGGAGGCAAAGAACAAGCAAGGCAGCCGCACACTGGTCCGACGATCAAAGAGCAAGAGAAGAGAAAGGCGAGGTTGGCCAAGCCATTTATCTCTCCGCCCTTCAATTAATTCCACATGTGTTTATCAGCCTGGCTGGCACAATGAACTAACTACCTCAGCTTCTAATACAGATTTGTCCTTTTTTCTCTTTATATATTCAATATTCTTTGCCAATACTACAAGTCAAGTGCTTTAATTTTTCATGGGTCTTCCATATTCCGGGTTGATCTTTCAGATGCACATGAGATTGAAAATCCCGTGGCATACCTCAGGTTCCTCTTAGTCCTCAAGACAACATCTTTGCTTTTTAACAGTTTAAGGAAGGGCGTTAGCAGCATATTTGACCAGTGTGGTCCTTTGATTTATTGATAAGTTCTTTCATGAGAACTGGTTATACATATAATTAAGAGGTTTACTTTTTCTGTTTTCATCATATTCTCATTTCTAGGTCCAACTGTGAGAATTCTTGTTTGCTTTATATTATGGGATATGGAAGGCCGCTGCCTTTGACTTTCATCAGTAAGTACATCAATTCCTCTCAGTTTCCAGAATATGAGTTTGTATTAAGCATGTCGCAGGTTGTTCTTGGGTCTTCTGCAATACTGATGGTGGGTTTTCATTGCTGCAGTATAGCTTCTCAGATTATTTGCTTAGCACACATATTGAATAGCTATGGTGTGAGGATACAACCCTGATATGTACCTTCTCTGATTTTATCAGCACATGGTATTTGAATAAGGACATAGTGGTATGACCAAGTTCTGAGAAAGATAATTACTATGTTTGTCCCAAATAATGTCCCCACATAAATAACACACATAAAAGAAATGACAAAATTATGTTAAAAAGCTATGGCAGAACAAACCCATGCATATATCATGCATATCTTCTGAGGTTTCTAGGTGTGAATTTTGATTACATCACCCTATTCAATAGTTGAAAAATGTTGCTTTTGATTATATTGTATTATAAAGAGATTTGGCATGATCAAATAGTCATATATCAAGTCCGGCTGTGCTACTATAATTGAAAAATAAAAATTGAGACTGTATGATTGTGTGTGTTTTTAGGTAGATGATTATATCACCCTCACTTTTAGTCATGAATCAGGAACTTGAACTCAATGAAGACTATCTATAAACCTTATGTTGTCAATTGAAGGAATAAACAAATTGAAACATTTAGAGGCATAAATGGCAATGAGTAACTCTCAATAGGAATCTCCATTTAATCTGCATTGACATCAATTATCACAGTTGACTTTTGACTGTCACCTAATTGGAATATTAAACAAAGTAAAACCAATCGTGATTCTCTTGGCTCAACAGTTGAATGTAAAAACCTTATTAGATCATTTTAAGTGAAATCATTAAGCTGTGTTAAGCCTACAATATTTCACAGTCAAATTATGCCTTATTAGCACCAATATCTTTGATTAATCATGTGAGTCCCTGCAGTGTTAGGCTTGAGCATATAAAAAGACCTTTGTTTCTTGCATTCTTCACAATATGTTTGTGATCTCTTTGCTAGAAACAGACACTTACCTATTTTTAATGTACATTTTTTTCCAGTTTATAGATCTAAATCTCAGAATGCCTTAGAATCATGGCAGGAATTAGACATAAGTCCTACAACATTGATTTTAAACTGAGAGTTGTTGCAAAGTGGAAGATGTAAACAGAATGGTAGCAAGAGAGTTCCAGGCTGAAATGTCATTGGTTTGCAAAAGAAAAAGTAGAAAAACGAAAATATAGAAAGAACGAATCCATGGAAATGTACATGTAGTGGGCCTAAAGCCAAATGTCCTGAGTTGGAGACTTACTTGAAAGAGTGGCTTATTTTTCAAAGGAAATAAAGTCACATTGTGTCTGGTTTCACAGTTCAGATAAAAATTCATGAAAATGCATGGCGTTTTGACCACAAGGGCCAGATGACAGGAAACAAAAGAAGGTAACGTTCCATAAAGTTACCCTCAAAGAAATCTCTAAGCTTGGTGTTCCACCATTGGAAAGACTGTAGTTGGAGTTCTGATGTTTTCTGAGATTCTAGCCATGTAAGAAGGGGGTGCTTCAGATCTCAAAACTGTGTAGTCACTACAACCACTGGGCCTGAGATGGCTTGTTACACTGTAGTCCTTATTTCACTATAAGAGAAAAACATGATGCTGATTTTGAAGAAAGTTACCATGATCTGTAGAAAACTGCCCATTAGTGTGGCTATTCA
>NW_022111320.1:8761265-8771243 GCF_000313985.2 Echinops telfairi | reverse complement strand
AATGGGGGAGGAGGAAGCATTTAGGAACTAGAGGAAAGTTGTATGTTTCATCATTGCTACGTCGCTTGTACAACTCATCACAATCCATACATACATCCCTTGTGTCGAGCACATTTGTACATTTGTTACCACCATCATTCTCAAAATATTTGCTCTCCACTTAAGCCCTTGGTATCAGCTAATCATTCCCCACCCCTCTCTCCCCACTCCCCTCTCCATCATGAACCCTTGATAATTTATAAATTATAATTATTTTGCCATGTCTTACACTGTCTGACATCTCCCTTCACCCACTTCTCTGCTGTCCATCCCCCAAGTAGGAGGTTATATGTAAATTCTTGTAATAGATTCCCCCTTTCAACCTCATCTTAACCTCCAACCTCCTGGTATCATCATTCTCACCACTGGTCCTGAAGGGATCATCTGTCTTGGATTCCCTGTGTTTCCAGTTCCTATCTGTACCAGTGTGCATCCTTTGGTCAAGCTGAATTATAAAGGTGAACCTATGATCATGATAGTGGGGGGGGGCATTTAAGAATTAGAGGAAAGCTGTACATTTCATTGTTGCTATACTGCATGGTGACTGGCTCCTCTCCCCTCGACCTTCTGTAAGGGGGTGTCCCGTTCCATAGAGATGGGCTTTGGGTCTCCACTCTGCACTCACTCTCATTTACAATGATATGATGTTTTGTTCTTTGATGCCTGGTACCTGATCCCATCGATACCTCGTGTTCACACAGGCTGGTGTGCTTCTTCCGTGTGGACTTTCTTGCTTCTGAGGAAATAGCCAATTATTTATCTTCAAGCCTTTATGACCCCAGACACTATATCTTTT
Source organism: Echinops telfairi (assembly GCF_000313985.2). Taxonomy (NCBI): domain Eukaryota; kingdom Metazoa; phylum Chordata; class Mammalia; order Afrosoricida; family Tenrecidae; genus Echinops; species Echinops telfairi. Next base: position 8,770,408 of record NW_022111320.1, on the reverse strand, counting down.
GATAGCTGGGTACCATCAGCTTTCTTTGCCATATTTGATTTGCATTGAAAGAAATAAGGATGAAAGGATGCATTCTGGGATTCATGACTTCACACCATAAGGACCATGGAAGAGATGTCATTTCCAGAATTCTTCAAGTTATGGCTTCTGCTTGGGAGAAATTAACCCCAGAACTCAACTGCAATGGCTTCAGAAAGCCAGGGACTGCATGCCAGCAGAATACTGGTGGCAAAGATGAGGATATTAAAAGAAGTAATGACATTGCCATACATTCAGAAACCATCAAAGAATGTCTATAGACAGCTCTGTAATATTTCAATAATGATAGTAACGAGGGATCAGAATTGTAAATGTTTCAAGATGTGGATGGTGAAGATAATGAATGAAGAAACTAAACTATTTTATAATATGAAAACATTTTCTTCAAGTGAATTCTGTGTATTTTAAAGCTAATGATTATTAAAAGTGTGTTTCAGCTGAAGATTCATGAAACTACTGATAGGTAAAAGGCATCATATTTTTTTACTTTTAGGCCATGAGTAATTTCTTGTTAAGTCCTAGCTCTTTATGCCTCCACATTGTCTGGTTACAACATGACATTCCATTTCTACCATGAATCCATTCAATTTAACATTGGCTGCACTAGGTTTGTAAAATCACTTATCTTATATATAGTTCCCACAGATTTTTTTTCCCTGGTAACAAAATTTTCAGACAAAAAAACTATTGAAATCAGCAACATGGAAACTTAATGATATTGTGTGCCTATAAATATAAAGCTTTCAGTGGCCTTTGAAAAATCTGTATTATTTATATTAAAACCCAGCAAATGTTCTGGAATTCTCAATCTCTACAAAATTATCTATAATTTATTATGATTCACACAGTCAAATGGTCAATAAAACTCAGGTAAACATCTTAGATGGTTTATAACAATATCTTTTAAAACTTGCATGTTTCATTGAATAAGCGCTACTTTCATTTAAATTAATATCTATATCCAATTATCTTTACTGAACTATTAGTAATATGTTTTGTTCTTTAGACAATTAAAACTTGGGTGGAGACTAGAGTTCCTGTGCACTATAAATGATGAAACACTTAATGATTAGTCAACAGGAGGTTAGTAGTTCAATCTCACCTGTAGGGGCCTTGAAGAAAAGGCTTGACAATCTGTTTCTGAAAGATCCCCCTCTGGAAAGCCATCTGAAGTAGTTCTCATCTGCACACGTCCCGTTTCTATGGGTTAGAACCAGCTCAATGACAACTGAGAACAACAGGACCGGCAGAAAATATGTATAAATGTGGCTCTTACATCAAAATAGAAGACTTTGAAGACTAGAAGGAGGCCAGGGATGAGGTGGGAAAAAGGACAGGGAAGGGATAGAAGATTATAGATGACAGAAGGAAGAGTGGAAGGGGAAAAAGGAAAAGAACCACATTAATGAGGAATTAAACAGGTTATTATTACTGATTTTATTTGATGAGATGGGTTGTGTAAATACATAGAAGATGCTTCATTAAAAAACAAAACAAATGAGTGAGTGAGAGAAAGAGAGAGAGAGGTTCACAGCCTTAAAACAAAACAAAATAAATAACCTCCGGATTCCTTCCCCCTTGGACTTAAATATTGGTCTGAATGGCTTAAAAACAGAAGAAAAAGTAAAGCTGAAATGGACTTGGAGGCTTTATTGACATACACATTCACTTATAGTACATGGGGAAAAATAAAATTAGTTATTAATCTATTAGGAAGTAAGTGAGTTTTATAGTTTCTGGAAGAAGATAGGAAACATGTAAAATTGCTCTTCAGTTGATTGTTCAATTCCTAATTTATCAATATCTCTGGGACCTCCTGAAACCTGAAGAAATTATTTCATTCAAAAAAAAAAAAATATATATATATATATATACATATACATATACTCACTGCTATCAAGTCAATGCTGGCTCATAGCGACCCCCTGTGGTTTTCTGAGAAAGTGATTGTTTAAGGAGTAGAAAGCATAGTCTTGCAGTCTTTCTCCGGTGGAGCTGCTGATAGTTCTGAACTGCCAACCAGGATCACAGCCCAATTCTTAAAGTCTACACCACTAGGGAATCCGGGATATATATACATATATAATTAAATTCTGTAACATAGGGAATCCGGGATATATACATATATGTGTGTGTATGCGTATATATATGTATATATATACATTAATTATTTAATTAATATTAATTAATATATATATTAATTATTTAATTAATATCAATTAATATATATTAAATTCTGTAACATAATTTATTTTCAAAGCCAGGTATCTTGTGGTATAGTTCGATTCTTCAGGGTTGACAGTGTAGCATCAAGCATAAGACTACCTCTGAGCCTGAATCGTGTTCCATCAGTACCTTTAGTGTTTATATTTCATTGTGATTCAAGTTGTGAAGCCGAGGTAAAGACATATTGGAACTCTATTTTTGCAATATTTTGGTAATTTTCTCAGGATAAAAAAAAAATTCTAAAATTAAAAAAAAAGACTGAGTACCCAGTCACACATTTTTCATTTCTACTTTAAAATAGATAATTGATTCCTGAGAATTTATAATAATAATATTTTTCGATCAATTGCTCTTATATAGAAAGTTCCCGAAGAAGCTAACTAGAATAACAGCACCGGCAACAACACACAGACAGTTGAACACTTTAGCCAGTCATTTATCTATAGCTGTCATGGCATTCATCAGATCCCAGCAGCTCTGGAGGTCCAGTCGTTGTGGGTTGGGCTGTGATTCACATTGTTGGCAGTGTGAAACCACCAGCAACTTTGTGGGAGACAGACTGGGTTTTCTACTTCCGTAAACAGTCCTGGAAATCCACAGGAGTCACTACGAATCAGCATCGCCTCAATGGCCATCAGTTTGTGGTAGACTATAATGATGAACATCACTTACAAAGCTACTTTCACCATGCATATCAAATCCAATGCTATTAATTTTATGGAAATTAATTTGTGAGAGGAGGTAAGGAAAGTTTAAATGCACCGGCATTAAAAGGAGACTAAAACAAACTCTTAGATATAAAAACCTTTATAAGTATGCATATTTATATAAATTATTTGCATCTACACAGAATATGTAGTATAAATTCCATATGATCTTCCTTAGTAAATCTTAAAATAATTAGCAATAAGATATTAATAATAAAATTAGCAATTAGTAATAAAATATAGTAAAATGCTATGCAATAATAAAAATGTACATCATATACTATTTCCATAATTTAGTAAATTGCCTTAGTTTAAATCAAAATAAAAGTTAAAATCTTTATAGTTATTAATATATATCTTTTTAAAACTTTCAGAATGATAATATACAAGTTAAATGAAAAAGAATATGTGTCAACTATCTGATATGATTGCTCGGATGAGATGGTTGGCCAAAAATCAGCATCCAATACTTGACAGAAAGGACTATGGGTGATGTACTCCTGATACTAACCTGAGGTTAGTAATGTAACTCCTCCCTGGGAGGAAGAAAGGCCTGGTGATCTGTGTCTGTAAAGATTGAAAACAGCAACAAAAACCCAAGGCCATCGAGTTGGTGTAGACTTACAGCAACCCTATAGCACAAGGTAAACCTGCCCGCTGTGAGTTACCGAGGCAGTAATTTTTCACAGGAATTGAAGGCCCTGTCCATCTCCTGTGGAGCTGCTGCTGGTTTTGAACTGCTTACATTGCTGACTTTGGCGTCAGCAGCCTAACCACTGCACCACCAGTGCTCCTGCCAGCCAAGAAGAACCTCTACTCTGTAATATATGGTGTGGCAATGCGCTGGAGTGTACATTATGGCAAGGGCTCCAAACTTAATACATATTCTGTCATTTACTTCATTTAATAATGTCTCTCATCTTCAATTGACTTTAATTGTTGAGCAGATATTTTGAGTTTGGCAAGTACCAATTTATTTGTATGTTAATGATATCCACCACCGAGACAGTTGAAAATAACCAATCGAAACAGAAAATGGCTCATCTTCAGGGATATTTTAACTATAAGATATCCTGGGAAACACATGTATTGCTTATTAATAAAGAAAATATTGTCAGAATCCTTTGTAATGAGCACTTATAATTGTTATAATTAAGCATTTAAATTGGTATTTTAATAGCTTTGGCATCAATTAACTTTTGATTAGCTCCAGAAAAATCCACAGTATCAAGAAAACAGCATTTGATGATCTTTGTAAGGTTGATTTTCAATTTTCACTGTGTTGTATTAGAGACATTAGAAAATGTGTCCTATTTCAAAAATTAACTAGGAATAAAAATGCAACTTTTATGGCCATAAATTCATAAGGTTTTTTCTTTTTTATATAATCAAATATTGTTTCTAATCAAATGTAAGCAAGTAATTGTACTGCTGTTGAAATGTAAGATATTTTAAAATCCTGGAAATATATATTTAATTATTATGACAGCATTCTGCTTCATATAATCAGAAAACAACAGCAATCACTAGAGCATAGTTTGATTTTGTTTTCTATCATTAATATCAGGTGTAAATATACTTGAAGCATTGCTATAAAATATGTTGATATGATTAAAGCAGCAGTTTCTTTCTTTCTTTTTTTGGAGGACATATAAATAGTATACTCTAACAAATGAGGACTTTTCCAAACAACATTTAACCAGCTAACTTAACAAAGATAATAATAATGTGAATGAAAACTTACAAGTCATAAGGTTAAAAAAGTCAATTCTAAATTAAATTACTGCTGAAACCTTCTTTTTTCCAATTACAGAATTATTTGCTATAAAAGAAATTGCTCTCTAAGAGATTCGTGTTCAAAAAGTGCCTCTACACTTATTTAGCTGCTCTAGCATTTTACTACTGAAGTTAAAAACACAAAGTAATAAAAACCAAATGAGATTGGTCAGCAGGTCCAGTTGGCCACTACTATGGAATCACAGTTGGAGCAATATTGGCCACAAAGTATTTCTGGCTCTGATTTTTTTTCTTGCAAGTATCCTGACTACTGAATATTTAATCTTATGCTGATTCCAGAAGTCAATAAGATTTAAGAATTTAAATTACTATCAGAGCTACTAATGCATCTAGGTTATTAATAGCCATAGATAAAAATCTAGTTGCTTGAAGGGAGAAAAAACAAAACAAAACAAAAAAAAGGTCGGAAGGAGCCTTAGTGTCTTTGATTACCTGCTGCTGATTTTTTATATATGTAACGGAGAAAATTACATGTGCAATGCTAATTCTATCTATAATGAAGCAAGAACACATTTAATTGGAAGTAATTTCCTCTGAAATAATTACTAACCTTAGGTCAACACTTTCATATACACTCCTTTCTGCAGGCGATGTCTCAGTTGCCTCATTACATTACCCAGATACCACTTGGAAGTCACTGCACACTTAATCCATTGGTACTTAATGTAGTTTGGAAAAATAACAGACTATACATAGATATAGTTATTCTTACATTATGCTAGAAAACTAAGCAAATTCTCTTCTGCAATTAAATTTGGAGCAAAGTAATATAAGTACAGGTTTTCTCAAATTTTTAATACATCTTTTATTTTTCAAAATGACAATTTTAGGAAATTTGCATAAGACATTATAGAATAATGAACCAAACATCTTGGGACACTGATACACATGTTGAAGATAGATAGATGATATATAATGCTAATACCTTTTAAAAGCCAATAGATTCCACCTTTGGGCTGATGGAGGGGTTATGTATTTGAATATTTTACCATGAATATAACTAAAATTCTAGACATCACATATAAAACAAATATAAATGATTTCTAAAAAGAAAAAGAAAGTAGATTTGTGAAAGTTGTTGATATGCAAAGAATTGGAGATCCAGGTCGCACTGTGGATTAAGTGATTGGCTGCTAATGACAATGTTGATTGAAGCCCACCAGCCACCCTACATGAGAAAGATCGGGCTGTTCGCTTTTTTAAAGATTGCCAGGCATGGACAATCTATACTACCAGTCATGGTCTCTAGGCATTGCAATCAACTCAATGGCTGTCGTTTTTTGTTGCTGTTATTCTCTGTTTTATTTTTTATCCCAGTCTTAAGGAGAGAAGCCAGAAACCAGAAAGGTCAATGGAAACAGACAAAGAAATCCTCCTCCACTCATCAAAATTCCTGCGCAATTTTTATCCTCATCCTACCATGCAACCCACTCTGACACATGTTATTGCTGTTAGGTGCCATTAGGTGGGTTGTGTCTCATAGCCACCCTCTATAAAATAGAAGGAAATCTACCAAGTCCTGCGCCATCCTCACAATTATTTTTATGTCTGAGCACATTGTTGTAGCCACTGTATCAATCCATCTTGTCAAGGGATTTCCTATTTTTCACTATCACTCTACTTTATCAAGCAGGACTTCTTTTTCCAGATCGCTTGTGATAACGTGTTCAATTGAGTTGAATTGAGTACTTGAGATGAGTTCTCACAATGCTGCCCTCTAATGAGAATTCTGGCTGTATTTCTAAGACATATTTGGTGGCTCTTTTGGCAGTCCATGGTACTTTCAATATTTTTTGTCAACACCATAATTCAAACCCATTGATTCTTTATCAGTATTCCTTTTCAATATCTAACTTTCGTATGCAAATGAGGCAATTGCAAATGGCTCATGGCTCACATCAGATGCAACTTAATCCTCAAAGGAATATCCTGGATTTTCAACACATTGTGCAGCAGCAGGTTAACCTAACAGAATGTGTCCTTTGATCTCTTGACTGCTGCCTCCATGCGCAATGACGGAACAGACCAACAAAAAAGAAATTCTTGACAACATCAATATTTTATCACGATGTTACCTATTGGTCCATTTTTGAGGATTTTTTAAAAATATTGAGTTGTAATTACTACTGAAGGCTGCAATCCTTGATCTTCACCAGCAAGTGTTGTAAGTCCTTCTCACTTTCAGCAGGAAAGATTGTGTCATCTGCATATCTCGGGTGGTTAATGAGCCTTCCTCCATCTTGATGCCCTATTCTTCATAAAATCCAGCCTCTCTGATTATTTTCTCAGAGTACAGATTAAATACATATAATGAGAGGATACAACACTGATACACACCTTTCATGATGTTAAACCATGCAATATTCTCTTGTTCTCTTAGCCCAACTGCCTCTTGATCCATGTACAAGTTCCATATAAGCACAATGAAGTGTTCAGGATTTTCCAGTCTTTGCAAGTCTGTCCTCAGTTATTTTTATGATCCACATAGTCAAATGCCTTTATTGTGTCTATAAAAGACAAGTAAACATCTTTTTAGTATTCTTTGCTTTCAGTCAAGATTGGTCTCAAGAGATATCAACAATGATATCTCTGTTTCCACATTCTCTTCTGAATTTTGCCTGAATTTCTGGCAGCTCCCTACCAATGTATTGCTGTAACTGTTTCGGGGTGATCTTCAGTAAAATTTTACTTGCATGTGATAATAATGATATCTGTCTATAATTTACACATTTGTGGGGTCACCTTAGCAAAGGTTAGTTTCTCATGTTGGGGAGAAGAAGAAAACCAATCAGTTCCAGCCATAAATTGTTATTAGGTCACCTCCAATTAAGAGACACACCTATAATGGTCCCCAAAGAACCTTAATGGAAGTTTAGGGGGGTGAGTTAATTAATTGTGCCAACCTGGCCGATAATCACATGTGGGGCTAATTGAAAGGCGGAGGGATAAATGGGTGGTGAGCCTCACCTTTCTAGTTCTCAGGTCTCTTGCTTTGTGATGGTCGCACCAGGGTGCAGCTGCCTTAGCAGTTCCCTGCTTCAGCTTGCAAGATTGACTTCCTACAAGACATCTCCAAGGAGAAGCCTCATGGACCTATCCCGATGCAGCCCTGGGTGCTGGAGCAGCCATGTGGAGACCCCCGCTAGTGCTGAGATGCTTATTCGTTCACTGACTCAGCTTTCCTCCTGCAGTCGGCATCATTGCCGCTGTTTTGTGAGGTGGAGGACTTTGTGAACTGGTGTTGGGTTAATGGGTTAATGTTGGACTTGTGGGCTTGGGCAGCATTGGGTTGGGATGTTTTCGTGATGCACATTTTCTTTACATAAAACTCTCTCTTATACATGAGTTGCTATGGATTTGTTTCTCCAAAGTACCCAGACTAATACAGGGGGACATGCTTATCTTGGAGAAAGTGATTTCACTTCTGTTGGTGAGTAAACCCGGTAGGGCAACCCCATCATTACTTATGCAGATCCCCAATAAAAGACTATGTCCAGTATTGTGTTCCTAATTGGGGATTTTTGACCTAGTTTCTATGCAGCTGTGTACTACATATAATTGTCCTATGGAGGCACAACATCTTTTATAGTGATCCAAGAAGGATCTGATCTGGAAACTAAACTAAGTGAGTATACATTAAACTCACTTGCAGTAGACAAAGGACCTGAAACACTACCTTGGCCTTAAAGGTAAACCACCACAGTATGAGAAGACTCAGATGGCTGCAATTTCATGGTTATGGATTTGGAAGTCATTGGACTAGGGACAAATCATATGGTGGCTCAAGATTGTCATATACTCGTTGCTTAGTGTTCTCTTTGCATTCTTATGACTTTTCTTAATGTAGCGGGCACTGTTCTGCCTTTGTGAATGAGCATTATTAAAAGTTTGTCCTAATTCTACCTCTCATTGTTTGCATAAATTGTGTATAGTCACTTGAGACTTTGACCTGTACTGGTTAACAATCCATTAATTTTTGTCTAAAAAGCTGTCCCATACATGCATAATTTTTGTGTGAAATTGAGTGTTTGTTTTAATATAATTCAACTTTGTGACTTAAAACCTCACTAACGTAATTTAGATCATTATTTCCATAAATACTTGCCCAGAAAACAAGTTTACCATCTTATATGCATTAATCTTTCCTTAGGAAAGTCTCAAACACATTTTTTTCCCTAAAAAAATTTTTTTTGCTTATCAGCGCAACAATTGTCTCATTGAGTAATAAATATTTTTCCTTTTGAAGTTTGCTTACATTTTAAATATAAATTGATGTTTACAGCTCTTTTTTTACTATGTCTCTTGATTCCAAATTTATAATTTAAACTGAAGAATTATTTGAAAATATATATTAACAGAAAAACAACACAAATT
>NW_022111320.1:8759231-8760081 GCF_000313985.2 Echinops telfairi | reverse complement strand
GGGGAAATGGGAATTTAATAACAAATACAAGAAGGAAGAAAATATTGTTTTGCCAGTGATTGGATAAATCTTTTTAATATATTTAAATAATTCAATTGTGTGATATGTTAAGGCTAGGTAAAAAAAACTGTTAAAATTAAATTTCAAATATTCAGATGGAAAAGACTAGAAAAGACTTGAGAGAGATTTAAAGACAACCCAATTTACCTAGGGAATCTGAGAGGTTTTGAAAAGCTGTAAATTGTAGGTAGTATTCTTAGAAGCCTCTCACCAAAGCATTTTTTTGTGTGTGGAAACAGATTGTACTTTAATACAGTCCTGAAAGCTTTCATGCAATGATCAGTGTAAATCCTGAAGCAGATGTGCTCCTTTTTTTTACCCCTCTCATACTTTGTGACCAACTGTAAGCCAGAAATAGGGATTTTAAAATGCAGCAAAATCTGGAATGGCAAATGATCCTATTGTCAGATCTCTAAGTATTTTCTGAGCATTTTGAAAATGTCTTAGAATGAAAAGCAAACTGAGACCCTGGTATAACCAATGTTGCTGGCACACAACAAAAGAACTAAATATCTCCATCCACTCTCTAAGCACCCTTTTGAAAAAGACACCTGTAGAAATTATATAAGCTTGCAAAAACACTGCCTAAATCCCTGTTCTCTCTTAGTGAAGAAATGAGCAGATAAATAAAACAATGAAGCTATTCAGAGTAGAAATCAGTTGCCCAATTTCAATTTTATTTTAAAATAATTTTCTATGTTTTAATTATGAATTGGTGAAGGCTTACAAATCAGATCAGTTTTCCTTTCAACAATACCTTCAAATGTTCTGTTTTGTCATTTATCCCAAT
>NW_022111320.1:8756494-8757793 GCF_000313985.2 Echinops telfairi | reverse complement strand
GACCATACTTTTAATACAGACACTGGAAAATATCAGGAAATATTTGACATAACATATCTTAACTCACAAAATGTGACTCCGTAGAACAAAGACAAAACTCATGGCCATGGAGTCGATGTCAATGCAGAGACCCTATAGGATAGGAGAGAACTCCCTCTGTGTGTTTCCAAGAGTGCAGCTCTTTACAGGAGTACAAAGCCCCGACTCTCCTAAGGAGTGCCTAGCAATTTCACACTGCTTCAGGCCAATGCATAACCACTGTGTCGCCAGAACTCCCTATGGGACACCTTAATGTGTGCAACATAGGCTCAGATTGCAGAGTTCATATGTTTCACCAAATCTTTGTTCTTTCCTAGAGATTAGAGAATTAATAATTTATCATTAGGAGATTTTGTCTAGAAGTAGTCCACTATGTAAAGGAGGCCTGGTGGCATAGCATTTGTATTCAGCTGTTAACTGCAAGGCCAACACTTCTAAACCACCAATTCCTATGCTCCTATAGAATTACAGTCTTGGAAATTCACAGATCCATCTTCTGTCCTATGTGGTCACTATGAGTTGGAATTAACTTTATGACAGTGAATAAATTCATTGTTTGAAATGGAAACCCTAAAATTTCTTACTGTTAGCAGAACTTCCATCAAGAATGAACAACAGGCTAAATATAGTGTTCTAATGTCTATTCCTATCAAGATAAAGACCCATAAAAAAGAAAGATGGAAGCCAAGAAATCATTATAACAGCACTCAAAAAACCATGGAACATACAACATGCCAAAGTGTTCCTTGTAGGCCTCCATGGGTGGATCATAACAAACTATGGCTAGCCTTGAGGATAATGGAAGCTTCATTCCAGAATACTTCATTCTACTCATTTGGAAACTGTACATGGATCAAGAGGCAGTTGTGCTAAAGAAAAAGGGAGAGCTGTATAGTTTAAAATCAGGAAAAGTGTGTGTCAGGGTTATATCCTAGCACCAGACTTATTGTGTGAGGCCAGGTTGATTACAGAAATAAATCAGTTACCCAAATATACATGTAAGAAAGAGCTTTATGTCAAAAAGTAATTGTACATCAGGAAAACATATCAGCCCAGCCCAGTCCAACTCAAATCCATAAATCTAATACTTCTCCATAAGTCCCTCTTCAGACTCACAAAGCCACATACAATAATGCAGAATGAAGAAATATCAGAGGCTGGTAGTTACAAAGTCCCCTGGATTCAATGGCCATGAACATACCTCCAGGGCTCTGGCAGCAACCAGAGTCTGCCAACAGGAAGGTGAAGTTTGAGAGGGGT
>NW_022111320.1:8751309-8755382 GCF_000313985.2 Echinops telfairi | reverse complement strand
AACTTGTGAGTCCGCACCCATAAGAAAATTCAAATCAGGACAGGCCTTCCATAAAGTTAGCAGCAATAAGCAACATTGCTTATTATCAAAAATCTTGTCTTCGTTTGTTTGGGTTCTGGCCAACTCAATGTGGGATGCTTTGTTTAGCCTGACAAAGGTGCCATTGGCCACCTTGCCTTTCTACCATGGGTGCAGTGACAAATTCTCAACAACTCTTGGGCTAGCTCATGCCATAGGCTGAGGTTCTGCTCAGCTCTTTAAACTTCAGACCAGTCAACTTACTCTCGACGCTCCTCTAGTAGACCCTATGAACCAGGTTCATGGGTGTCAGTAGCCAGACTCTCTCTATTATTGATTTTCTCACACTTCTACTCAACAAGTGGATCCAGGTGGTCACCTAGTCAGCATTTCAGCCTTCCCCCAGGCTCCCTTTAATATTCAGTCCTAGAAAGGAGAGTTCCTTTGTGGCTCCAAATTTTTCCAGCTTCCGGCATAATTTACTAATTCAAAACTTTAAAATGGCCCAGTGGCTCCTTTTTTACCTTCAGCCTGCCAATAGATTTCTCAGGAAATCTTTTCAAATTCAAATATCCTGAGAATTCAAGGCACTGGGTGGGCTTATCTTTTCTAAGCCTTCTTTGCCATTTCCTAGACCCATTTAAAGATTTAATTTAATTTCTAAAGGCAGTGGGTTTACGAACTCTCTATTCATACTTAGTCTCCTTTGAATTGAGGATGATGAAACTTCATCTCACATAATTTGAACTTGTTGTTGAAGAGAACAGTTCCCTGAAGAGTACATCATGTTTGGTAAAGTAGAAGGTCAGCAAAACAGAGAAAGACTCTCAAGGAGATGGATTAACACAGCGATTGCAAATGTAGGTTCCAATGTAGCAACAATTGTGAGGATGGCTCAGGACCAGGCAGTGTTTCCTTCTGTTGTCGGTAGGGTTGCTATGAATAGAAATAGGATGACAGTAGAAATAAACAAAATGTCACTGTGAAGATCCCAGTTGACACACAGGTGTTAGCATTAGCTATTTTTCAAGCCAATCAGCGATGCTGCATAAGATAAATGAAGCGGTTGGCTTGTGTAAGGTGTACAAACTTTGGACTGTTCCATCCTACCCTTTAGAATAACTATGAGTCAGAATCAACTCAACTGAACTGGAGGTAATAATATTTTAATCTTTGTAAAATTATATACTTATTTTACCTTCACATAAATTATAAGATTCATGCTTTTGAATATAACTATTATAAAAATAATTGTTTTTAGTATGTATATTTCCCATTGCATCTTAAACCCTTCCTTCTTGTCTTTCAATAATTATTTAATTTTCATAGTAAGATCTACTGTATTTTGTTGGGCAGGTCAGTTTATGACAAAGTATATATAATTCCCCTTCATCTTTGTAGAATATTTAATTTTGTTCTTCCTCAATATTATTTCTTTTTCAACATTTGCCAAAAAAAAATCTTCTTAAGACTTTTTACTTTAATAGTTTTTGTTGGAAAATAAACCAAGTTATAATAATGTTTCTTGTAAAACTATTGTGTTTTTCTACATCGCTTGCTTTTTAACAATTTTTATTTTCAAAGCATGACAATGGTGTACCTATTGTCTATGTGTGACTAAAACAATGGGGCATGCTTCTTGTTGTACTCTCTTTTCTGTAGTTCTCAGAGTTTCTTCATTCTCCTAGGTTAGAGCGATAGTTCTCACCCCATGGGTCACCACCCCTTTGGAGGTCAAACGACCCTTTCACAGGGGTCACCTGAATCATAACACTAGCAAATTTACAGTTATGAAGTAATAACGGAAACAATTTTATGATTGGGCGGGTCACCACAACATGAGAAACTGTATTAAAGGATCGTGGCAGTGGAAAGGTTGAGAACCGCTGGGCTAGAGGTTTCTTCATTTCCAGAAAATACTTAAAAAAGTATTTTCTATGCTTCAAGTTGCAATGCTTTAAAAAGTATTGCTTTGCTTCAAGTTTCCTGTCATCTTAGAATGCTGTCTCCCCTGGGATCTTTTACCTAGGCTCCATAGCTTTCTTACTTATAGCTAATTGTGCATTTTTCTTTAATTTTTTCCCCAGCTCATCACTTCCATATTTCTTGGTAATTTTGTTGACAATATTCTATACTGTTGCTCTAATTGTGTTAATTAAGGCATTTGAAAGAGAATCTACAAGTAGATTATAATTGTTTATTTAAATTTCCTAAATTCTCAAATGCTTAATTATTTTTTCATTTATGTACTTGAGTATAATAACAATAATTATTTTAAAGTTCGTGTTTAATAGCAGCACTATTTGAATTTTCTGGGGTTATATTTTATTTGATTTTTTATACCTGACTTTTTGACATTATTCCATAATAATATGCCACTATGCCTTAATTTTTATTTGATCTATTCTTTTAACTTTTATGATAATCTATGGGACTTATTTAAAATTTAATGCATAAACTCTTTGAACCAGATAGGTTCTGCCTCGAGCTTACATATATGAATCTGCCGTATATCTCTTTAAAATCCAGAAAATCTTCATGTACTTAAGGAGAAATACATCGTCCAAACCGAGACCCTTCTACCACAGTTGCCAAGAGTGTTCTGATTCCTGCACATGTATTTTATGTCATTTTAAATTTATCTATATGTTTTTATATTTCCAGCATTAAAAAAAGTTGAAATAAATGTACCAAGCAATGGCATGTACTTTTTACCCAAGTTGAGCAACTTTTAACCTGTCCTTTCTTATTATGTAATTGTTTATATCTTAAAACAAGTTTTCAATTAATTGTAATACTACAGTTATGTTTTTAAAATATTTTTTACTTAAAGAGTAGCACTAGAATGAAGTTGGGAAATAGTAACACAGACACATTTGAACCTACGGAATATATTTAAAGTCCTCATTTTTCACAATATCGTCTTATACAGATACTGTTTTTCTTATACAATATGCTCTCAGAAAACTGAACACATCAAAATCGGTGTGTTATTTGTCAGGCTCCATTAATTCCTTTTAACCCAGAAGCTTCTCTCAGTTTTGCAATGTCTTTCTTATCTTGGGATTTTAAAGAGTGAAAACCAGCTATTTCAATGTGGGAGTTCTAATGCCTTCTTCCTCATTAATTGAGTCAGGTTGTTTCCCTCCCTCTCTCTACCTCTCCTTCTCTTCTTTCCTTCTGTCCTCCCTCCCTCCCTCTCTCTCTCTCTTCCCTGGCTTGCTTGCCTGCCTGTTTAAAAACGCAGTGTTGGTCATGCCTGCTCAGTGCATCACATTTTCAGGCATATGATGCATGTTGGCTCACTGTGGGTGATGTCAACTTTTAATACTTGGATACATTGCTATCGTGTTTCTATGTTGGTAGGTTACAGTCTTTTCTTTTGGAGTGACCTAAATTTTGAAGAAATATTTGAGACTTTATACATGTCTCTGTAAATTCTCAAATGCTTCTATATATCAAAATAACATTAGTTAGGCAGTTTCCAGTATCTGATATCTCTATTCAATGGTCACAACAATAAAAATAGACTCCGAAGAGTTTAAAAGTGTCATGTAAATTATTGAACTATGAAATGATCATAGTAAATTATTCAACTATGAAATGGGAGTAAAATGTTAACATTTAATCGGCTATGTTAATAAATTTCAAAGCACCACATATCTTTACTTTGAATTTTACCTCATACACCATAGTAGAAGCATAAAAAGATTGTTTGGGAATGGAAGACAAATTTAGAGTATTAATGACACTTTTTAACATGTCATATATTTCATTTATATTCTACCAATAGTAAAATCATTTTATATGCTTAGTAAGAACAATTTTTAGAAAGCTCATTAATCATGATATAGTTTGTTTCAAAGAGACATATCATTTGTAACTTTATGACATTTAGCAAATTCTGTCTGAATTAGAACAGTTAACATATTTTCCTGACAGACATATTTAAAGAGCCATAGATGAAAGACAAATGAATACTTTTGACACATAAGAAATAATTCAAAGGTAAAATTTCTCATGCTATAGGCCAGAAATAGTTCCAAATAGTTTTG
>NW_022111320.1:8740024-8751209 GCF_000313985.2 Echinops telfairi | reverse complement strand
CCCTTTAGAATAACTATGAGTCAGAATCAACTCAACTGAACTGGAGGTAATAATATTTTAATCTTTGTAAAATTATATACTTATTTTACCTTCACATAAATTATAAGATTCATGCTTTTGAATATAACTATTATAAAAATAATTGTTTTTAGTATGTATATTTCCCATTGCATCTTAAACCCTTCCTTCTTGTCTTTCAATAATTATTTAATTTTCATAGTAAGATCTACTGTATTTTGTTGGGCAGGTCAGTTTATGACAAAGTATATATAATTCCCCTTCATCTTTGTAGAATATTTAATTTTGTTCTTCCTCAATATTATTTCTTTTTCAACATTTGCCAAAAAAAAATCTTCTTAAGACTTTTTACTTTAATAGTTTTTGTTGGAAAATAAACCAAGTTATAATAATGTTTCTTGTAAAACTATTGTGTTTTTCTACATCGCTTGCTTTTTAACAATTTTTATTTTCAAAGCATGACAATGGTGTACCTATTGTCTATGTGTGACTAAAACAATGGGGCATGCTTCTTGTTGTACTCTCTTTTCTGTAGTTCTCAGAGTTTCTTCATTCTCCTAGGTTAGAGCGATAGTTCTCACCCCATGGGTCACCACCCCTTTGGAGGTCAAACGACCCTTTCACAGGGGTCACCTGAATCATAACACTAGCAAATTTACAGTTATGAAGTAATAACGGAAACAATTTTATGATTGGGCGGGTCACCACAACATGAGAAACTGTATTAAAGGATCGTGGCAGTGGAAAGGTTGAGAACCGCTGGGCTAGAGGTTTCTTCATTTCCAGAAAATACTTAAAAAAGTATTTTCTATGCTTCAAGTTGCAATGCTTTAAAAAGTATTGCTTTGCTTCAAGTTTCCTGTCATCTTAGAATGCTGTCTCCCCTGGGATCTTTTACCTAGGCTCCATAGCTTTCTTACTTATAGCTAATTGTGCATTTTTCTTTAATTTTTTCCCCAGCTCATCACTTCCATATTTCTTGGTAATTTTGTTGACAATATTCTATACTGTTGCTCTAATTGTGTTAATTAAGGCATTTGAAAGAGAATCTACAAGTAGATTATAATTGTTTATTTAAATTTCCTAAATTCTCAAATGCTTAATTATTTTTTCATTTATGTACTTGAGTATAATAACAATAATTATTTTAAAGTTCGTGTTTAATAGCAGCACTATTTGAATTTTCTGGGGTTATATTTTATTTGATTTTTTATACCTGACTTTTTGACATTATTCCATAATAATATGCCACTATGCCTTAATTTTTATTTGATCTATTCTTTTAACTTTTATGATAATCTATGGGACTTATTTAAAATTTAATGCATAAACTCTTTGAACCAGATAGGTTCTGCCTCGAGCTTACATATATGAATCTGCCGTATATCTCTTTAAAATCCAGAAAATCTTCATGTGCTTAAGGAGAAATACATCGTCCAAACCGAGACCCTTCTACCACAGTTGCCAAGAGTGTTCTGATTCCTGCACATGTATTTTATGTCATTTTAAATTTATTTATATGTTTTTATATTTCCAGCATTAAAAAAAGTTGAAATAAATGTACCAAGCAATGGTATGTACTTTTTACCCAAGTTGAGCAACTTTTAACCTGTCCTTTCTTATTATGTAATTGTTTATATCTTAAAACAAGTTTTCAATTAATTGTAATACTACAGTTATGTTTTTAAAATATTTTTACTTAAAGAGTAGCACTAGAATGAAGTTGGGAAATAGTAACACAGACACATTTGAACCTACGGAATATATTTAAAGTCCTCATTTTTCACAATATCGTCTTATACAGATACTGTTTTTCTTATACAATATGCTCTCAGAAAACTGAACACATCAAAATCGGTGTGTTATTTGTCAGGCTCCATTAATTCCTTTTAACCCAGAAGCTTCTCTCAGTTTTGCAATGTCTTTCTTATCTTGGGATTTTAAAGAGTGAAAACCAGCTATTTCAATGTGGGAGTTCTAATGCCTTCTTCCTCATTAATTGAGTCAGGTTGTTTCCCTCCCTCTCTCTACCTCTCCTTCTCTTCTTTCCTTCTGTCCTCCCTCCCTCCCTCTCTCTCTCTCTTCCCTGGCTTGCTTGCCTGCCTGTTTAAAAACGCAGTGTTGGTCATGCCTGCTCAGTGCATCACATTTTCAGGCATATGATGCATGTTGGCTCACTGTGGGTGATGTCAACTTTTAATACTTGGATACATTGCTATCGTGTTTCTATGTTGGTAGGTTACAGTCTTTTCTTTTGGAGTGACCTAAATTTTGAAGAAATATTTGAGACTTTATACATGTCTCTGTAAATTCTCAAATGCTTCTATATATCAAAATAACATTAGTTAGGCAGTTTCCAGTATCTGATATCTCTATTCAATGGTCACAACAATAAAAATAGACTCCGAAGAGTTTAAAAGTGTCATGTAAATTATTGAACTATGAAATGATCATAGTAAATTATTCAACTATGAAATGGGAGTAAAATGTTAACATTTAATCGGCTATGTTAATAAATTTCAAAGCACCACATATCTTTACTTTGAATTTTACCTCATACACCATAGTAGAAGCATAAAAAGATTGTTTGGGAATGGAAGACAAATTTAGAGTATTAATGACACTTTTTAACATGTCATATATTTCATTTATATTCTACCAATAGTAAAATCATTTTATATGCTTAGTAAGAACAATTTTTAGAAAGCTCATTAATCATGATATAGTTTGTTTCAAAGAGACATATCATTTGTAACTTTATGACATTTAGCAAATTCTGTCTGAATTAGAACAGTTAACATATTTTCCTGACAGACATATTTAAAGAGCCATAGATGAAAGACAAATGAAGACTTTTGTTATTTTATCTAACTAACGATATAGTTCGTGAATATATGTGTTCATTCAAAAAAGTAGTTTAACTTAAACTCACTGCTTAAACATTTGTGGAAAATAAGCCTAAGCCTTGTATAAAGTTTTATTTGCTATATTAGTAATATTCCTTGAATGCAAAATACAAATAGCTTATATTTTATTCAGATATCAATAGGGTAAAAATAATCCTTGAGATTGACTATTGTGTTAGTATGAGTAGACTAGAGAAACAAATTCAGAGGCACTCGTAGGTGTATATGAAAGCACTTTATATATAAGAATAATTATATATTAAGAAGACATCCCAATGCAGTGCACATCAAGTCCATAGTCTGATATTAGCCCATATGTTTGATACCAGTCTATACTTTTGTCTTCAGGCTCATGCAACACATACAATGACACTCAATGCAGGAAGATCACAGGCCAGATGGTGGAAAGTCTTGTGGATGCAGTGGCAGTGGAAACATCTCAGTGCTGGTGTGGGTCTCCACGTGGCTCCTCCAGCTCCAGGGCTCTGGTTTCATCAGGGGTCTCCATGTGGATTGTCAACAGGAATGTCTCACAGACAAGCAGAGAGTCTGCCTGGCCTCCAGTGAGCTATTTATACCCGTAGAGCATCCAAATGAGGTCAACAAGCAATAACCAAATTGACAGGCTAAACTCAACCCCCCTTCACTCTGAATAGTCTCAAATTGACAACATATTATGTAACTCCCACAGCTATGATAAGAAAGAAAACAGAAGCTATTGATAAAAGTGCAGTCTGTATGAACATTAATAATATTAGAAACAGTAAATAAATCATAAATCTTGCATTGTTTAGGAAATCATATCACAGTTTATCTCAATTTCAAGATTCAGTATAGCACTCCATATTTAGGTTCTGTTTCATTAAATACAAAATGCTATAGCTTTCAATTTGCTACAAGTGTATTCTGATTATGTAAAAAGTATAAATATGAAACATATGGGTATCATAGGATCATTTTCTATAAAATAATAATTAATATTTTAGTAATACATTATAAACATAATTTAATCCTGAAACACTAAGACAGAAAATGCTAGACTATAATAACAAATAATTATAAAAATATTATAACTAGAAGTGTCTTAAAAATTGTTGCAACTACTATTAGTCAAATATGAATTCCTTCCTTTTTAAGGGGGAATATTTCTAAAGGAAAAAAAAGAACAGTCGGGGTAAAACTCTACCAAATTATTGAATAATAGCATTTTATGTTATATTTTAATCTTTTAAAATAGTCATTTCTAAAACAAAAATTTAATTAAATATAGATGAAAGTTATGTTTCAATTCATTAATAACTGGTTCACAGAATACTAAGTAATAGAACATAACTATTCAATATAAATATATAATATAAAAGTAAACATAAATATAAAAGACCTCCCAGAGCAACCAGGTGATAGACACTCAAACAAAGAAGTTAAATAGAGCATTGTTATACAACAAAACTGTTGTTGTTGCTAGTAAATTGCTTCTAACTCATGGCAGCCCCCGTCAAAGAGAACAAAGCACCATCTGCGTCTGTGCAGATAGTCTCACAAATGCCATTGTGACTGAGCCATAGTTGCAGCCATTGTGTCCGTCTCCACTCTGCTCAGTGGCCCTCCTTGAGAGTCATTCTCTTTTTGGCTCACCTACTTCACCAAAGATAATGTCCTTCTCTGGGGCTGATGTCGCCTGATGTCCGAAGTCTGTGAATGCCATCCTCCTTTCTAAGGAACATTCTGGATGTATTTCTTCTAGGAAGCTGTGTTTGATCTTGCAATCCATGTTTTGTGTAGTATTCTCTGCCGATACCATAATTCAAATGTACTGATTTGGTTTTGATTTTTCTTATATATTGTCAAGTGTGGTACAGTGAATGCCTTCACAGGGCTCTTCTAGGCACAGTCTCTGTAACCTCTAGCAAGCACCTGAGTGGAACATGCAAATTGGATATAGTTCCTCTTTTCCTGATGGGTCTGGCTAAAAGAAGGCGGGGGGGTGTGTGTGATGCTGACAGGATTATATAATTCAGAATGATTGATAACAGTGTTAATCAGGATTATAAAAACTTGGATTCTCAGAGTCCTTCAGTGTTTGCAGAGTAGGGTGCCTCCAGTCACTTAATGGAAGAGTTCTGTTTGCTGACCCAGGGACTTAGAAGCTTATTACTTTTGGACTGAGACTTTTTGGACGTTCCCTTGTAGCATCTAGCAGTAACACTAAACGCATTCTGAAAAAATGCCCAAGCAAGGAAAGATCCAAGTAGTTATGTGCTTCATAGTCCAAGAAGCAAGCCTGCAGACTTGGCTGAGAAGAGGCTGTTTTATTGTAAAAACTGTGCTCTGAGATTTTTTGATCCTGAATGATAACCTGTGAATTTCCTTAATACACCCCATACTTGTAATTATTGTCTGTGAGTTCGATGTGGCCAATGCAGTGAATCAACAAACCTAGCAAAGTAGTTAAGGATTCAGGGACATTTGGATGGTGCATGCCTATCTGACCTCCACTTCATAGAAATCATCCTTAAGTGGATGAGTTTGGTCCTCAAAATGATATCTTGATTGTGAACACTTTAAAGAAGTATTTTTACAAAATATTTTCCTCATGAAATATTTCATTTGATTTGTTAACTACTATGATATAGATACAAATAAAATTCATATCCTGTAACTTTAGTATTTTCTTTGTTTATCATAACGTTGCTTACTGCTCACATTCTAAGAATTTTTCTTTTCTTTACGTTGAGGAGTTGGCCATACTGAAAACTGTGGTCTTTAGTCTTCATCAGGAAGTGCTTTAAGTTCTGGATGTTTTGCTCAGAATAAGGATTAAATAAATGTAATAAATGGACACAGCTCTGATACATACTTTTTCTGATTTTAATCTATGCAATACCCCTTATTTAAACAACTGCATCTTTATCTGTGTATGATTTCTGCACAAGCCATGTATTAACATTATTTGCAATGTTATTAATATGTTCTTCTGACCCACACAATCAAATGTCTTTGTATCTTGAATATGTGGACAAGCATCATTCTGTTATTCTCTATTTTTTAACTATAATCTATCTAACATTGGAAATATGATTATTTGATGATTCCATCTTGAATTTTAGACAGTCCCCTGCTAATGTGCTATTGTAACTGTTTCTGAATAATCTTTAGCAACATTTTTATCACATGTGCTATGAGTGATATTTCACTTACATATTCTGTTGGGTCACCTTTCTTAACCAGGGCACAAATATGAATTCCTTCCAGTCAGTTGGCCTGGTTGCTGTCCTACAAATTTGCTGGCATATTTGAGTGAGCACTTTCAGCATTTCATCTGTTTATTGAAACTTATCATTGGGTGCTCAAGCAATTCTGGAGATTTTTTTTCTTTTTAAATTCTCTCAACTTGGACTTCTTCATTCCCTTTTGGTCTTGATCATACATTTGGTCTTGATCCTAAAATGGTTAAATATTGAATAGTTCTTTTTCATGTAGTTATTATGTGTATTTCTTTCATCTGTTTTTGATGCTTTCATATCACTTCAATATTTTTATTCATGGAAACCTTCCATATGGCAACTCTGATTTGATTTTTTTTTCTTCAGCTTTCAGGTTGAGGGATGGTGATGGTATTCTCCCTTGTAGATTTTCTAACCCCAGATCTTAGTGGTTTCCTTACACTATTTGATCTTCCCAAACTGCAATTTCAGATCTTCTGCTTGGGGTCTTTCCTTCATTTTTTCCCCACTTTCCCCACTAGCTTTTGCTAGACAGTGTTCAATAGAGAGTCTTAGATTCTCTTCCTACATTCCATCTTCTCTATATTTAATTAAATATTGCTATCTCCGTGTATGATGTCCCTGATTTCATCCTACAGCTTGTCTAGTCTTCAGTCATCAGTGCTCACTCTGCTCACTCAAGTTTCAAAATTGTATTCAAGTTCAAGTGAGATATACTCGTGGTCACTTTTTAGATCCTGTAGGCTTTTTAAAATTGACTTCAGTTTCAACTTGATTCTTTATATGAGCAGTTTATAGTCTGTTCCTCATTCTGCCCCTGGCCTTTTTATATCTGGTAATGTAGAACATCTCCTTTTTCACTTTTCACAGATACAGTCCATTTGTTTTCTGTGTATTCCTCCATCAGTGCAGTTCAAGTGTAAAATCTGTGTCTATCTTATTAAAAACAGGCATATTCAATCAATAAGTCATTGGTCTTAAGGATGCTATCATGTGGTCTCTAGCATCATTTATACCAGCAAGGCCACCTTTTCCAGCTGTGGATACTTCTTCTATGTTTTAAATATTTGTATTTCAATCATCAGTGACTATCAAAGCATCTTCATTGAATCTATGATCAAATTCACACATCACAATTTGGTTAAACATTTTTGATTTTTTCACATTTGACATTAGTAGTTTGTGTGTAAGTTGATAGAGGTCCTGTTATAGCTGGTTTTCTTTGTATGCTTATGCCTATTGTGAAATCACTGACAGCATTGTAAGTTAGATTATAGTGTCATTGATTAGACTGTGGTACTAATTTTAAAACACTTTTGAGAGAGAGAGATATTGAATATGTGTAGGCTACCTACACATCTCAAAACATGGATTATTAACTTGTACAGAATAAATCCTAAGTGACTGGATGATATTTGCACAAACAAATAGCAGTTGGTGGTCAGGCAAAGCTTACAGGAATATCCACGGACAATATCAGACATAGGTCTGCCAGAATAACATATATCTTAAGGAGGACATTAAATTAGTAAGTAAATGTTAGTTCACTTAAACTGTTGGTATCACTGTTTTCTCATTCTCCATATATCATGTTTTCAGAGTTAAGTCCTCGGTTTACAGGTAGGTTTGAGGTAGAGCCTAGTTCATCCTGTTTTTGAAGAACTTGTAAATATTAGCTAAGGAAATATTTCAGGTGGTTTTCTTCTAGAGCAGATGGATGGTGTATGTTTCATTGGTACCGGTCATGCGCTCTACCAGCTTCTCTGTCCCTTCCGGTCAACAGATTGGATGTCCTGCAAGCCTGAGCCTATGTCCCTTTGTCTGCTTGATCCCACAGCAGTGGACTCATACAATATTTGTCCTTTTGTGCGTTACTGATTTCACTCCGCATTATGTCTTCTCTTTCCTTCCATGTCTGAAGGTGTTTCATGGATTCATCACTGTTTGCTAGGAATGCGTAGTATTCCATTGTGTGTACATACCATAGTGTCTTTATCCAATCATCTGCTGAGGGGGATTTAGGCTGTGTCCAGCTTCTTGGTATTGTAAACTGTGCTGGAAAATGGGGGAGCAACCATCTGTTCATGATCTGCTTCCCATTTCCTTTGGGTAGATGCTCCTAATGGTATTGCTGTGTCATAAAGTATTTCAGTTGTCCTCTGCTTGGGTATCACCATTTCACCTTCCACTTGAATTGTTGATGACCTCACATTTTCTAAGGGTCAGACTTCATACATGTCATGTTCTTATTAATAGACATGGCTCTTCTCTTCACTGTGAGCCATGCCACATTGGCAAATTAAAGTCCTGAAAGTTTTCCTCTAGGCACATCTTTAAATTTATTTCTTTTAATAATTTGTTTAAGTTTTTAAAAAATATTATTATTATTGGTATATACAAGTTCAATCATGTCAAATAAAATTTTACATCTGCTACCACAAGCAGTTTCCAAACATTCTTTTTCTACATGGACTCTTTGACATCATCTCCCCTGCACCCCCACCCTTACCTCCAATACTTCCCGAATCTTTATGTCTCTATAGGTTCCTGAATCCTGGGTTTCATATATCCAAAAATGCTAAGGCATACACAACATCAAGAGGATGACTTCCAAAGACATGCCACCTGTGACATACACCCCAATAAGGACAAGCAAAAACCAAGCAGAACAATACAAACCAAAAATGCAGAACGGTTTGGAAACCAGATCAGGTCCAGCATCCATTGTAGGGCAGATCGACTGGCAAAGTTTCAATGTTCAAGTCAGATTTGCACCTTTGATCTTCTCAACTCATCTTTCCACAGTTCTCCATTTAGTTCCATGCACCTCAGTAATGCCAATTGTGCTTTGTATGATATGAGTGCATGTTCATCTTGTAGGGCTCATACTATAGCACTGTCCATAGACGAATGCATTTTCATCTGGGTTCCAAATTATACTTCATTTAGTTTCACTTATATTGAAAGGGACCATTTGTCTGTCAGTTTGCCATACTTTGGTGACTTGTGTGTTGCTCTGAAACTAGCAGTTATGATACTTGTGTTTTGAACACCAGCAGAATCCCTCACAGTGGGTAGGTTTCAGTGGAGCTCCAGATTCAAACAGACTAGGAGGAAGACTCACAGCGAACCAGTAGGACAGAGTAGAACTGCCTCTTGGGTTTTCTGAGACATTCAATATTTATGAAATTAGCCTCAACTTTCTCCAGTGGAGCTGCTAGCAGGTTTGAATTAACTTTGCCGTCAGAAGTTCAGTGTGTAGCCCACCAGGCTACCAAAGCACGCTTAGGGTGGTTATGAGTTGGAATCGACTGGATAACAGGGATTTTATTTGTTTGTTTGTTTTTAGAGGAAGGGATGTCTCTCGATCTACTTCCACAAAATTACACTAATGGATCTCTTTTATTCCATACCATAAATAAACTATCAAAAATAAATGCACAAACAAAATAATGAAAATTAGATGATTGGGACCTTTAAAAATTAACATTTATGCACACACATCAAACATCTTCTCCAAAAGATTAAAAGGAACACACATGTGATATAAAATTTCTTGGCAATAAAATATCTGGTAAGGAATTAATCTCTAAAAGTATAGAAAACTTCAATACCTCAACAACAAAAAGACAAACGCCTCAACTTAAAATTGGGCGGTGAGTACACATAGACACTTTATCAAGGAGGACATAAAGGAACCACAAAAACAAATGAAGATATATTCATGGTTATCAATCACAAGATACAAATCCAAAGAGCAATGACATATTAATAGACAAGTTATAAAACAATAACACCACCAACAAAGCTACAACAGAAAACAAAAAATGCTGATAAAAGTATAGAGAGACTAGAACCTTCAGACACTGCTGGTGACAATGTAAACTAGTTCAACCACTGTGAGAACTGGTATGGGGTTTTGTTAAATAATTTGAAATGGAAATATCATATAATCCAGCAATCCCACTGCTAGGTTTGTGTCAGACACAAATAAGAGCTATGTAACGCCTATATGCATTATTCACAATAGCAAAATAATTAAAAACAACCCATGTCCATCAGTGGATTAAACAAACAATGGTATGCACACACAATAAAGTAATATGTAAATTAAATAATAATTATGAATATGAGAAATACCTTATAAAATGTATAAATCTGGAAGATATTATGCATAGTGAAATTAACTAAAAATAAGTGACAAATATTATATCAGACCACAAACATAGAAGGTCAATGAAAGTTTTGTTCAGCGAAAGAACATTATTTGAAGGTTACCAAGGGGTAGGAAGGAAAAGGAAATTGATCAGGTGGAAAGTAGACAAGCACTAACCTGGATAAAGAGGAGCACTATATACACTATGGGGGAGGTCAGCCCCAAAGGGAAATAAAACACTGGGTGGAACACAAGAGTTGACGGCAACAATGGGAAATACTATTATATCTAATAATCCTTCAGTGACAGCAATAACAATAATTTTCAAATAGACAGATGGATATAGAATAGAACCGGGAAGGCAAATGGAATTATACTCATGAACATAGATAGGATTAATGGGATATTTCTACACGTATTTAAATATGCTGTAAATACCTTCACGGGTGTAGTGGAGACAAGGAAAGCAGACAACAACAGAATGTTTTAATCCAAAAACAAACAAGCAAACAAAAACCCTGCCTTTGAGTTGGTTCCTACTCCCCAGACCCCAATTTAGGATTCCCGTGATTGTAAATTGTTACAGGAGCAGACAGCCTGGGCTTCCTCCTGCAGAGCGACTAGTTGGTTTAAACCACTATCTTGCCCAATTGCTAACCCGCAGCCCTGCTCAGGTTCCTTGCAGGAAAGCCCACAGAGGGCACAAATTGGAAAATATGCTGGCCGATTTCAAACCTCCTAAGGCAGCGGTTCTCAACCTTCCTAATGCCACCACCCTTTCATACAGTTCCTCATGTTGTGGTGATGCCCAACCATAAAATGATTTTCGTTGCTACTTCATAATTGTAATTGTGCTACTGTTATGAATCAGGCGACAGCTG
>NW_022111320.1:8726023-8739159 GCF_000313985.2 Echinops telfairi | reverse complement strand
TACTTTTGACACATAAGAAATAATTCAAAGGTAAAATTTCTCATGCTATAGGCCAGAAATAGTTCCAAATAGTTTTGAGTATGCTGAATGATAGAGATGATTATTCAAATGATTACCACGAATGTAAAATAATGTTAAATTATACTGAGAGAGTCAAAAGAGGTACTATTTTAAATAAATAGCAATATATCTATGTCTTCTTTATTGGATAGATAACTAACACTGGAAAAACCAATAACAATCAATACATACATTCTGATTACATTAAACAAATGAATGTAGGCAATACAACAAGTAAGATATATATAAAGAATATAGCTTCAAAGTTTGGCTGCAGAATGTAAACTTTCTTCTTTTACTCTCCATGATATATTTATTTAAGCTTAACCTCTAAGAGTTTACAGGACTATATTTGGTGGATTCTCAAGTCATGTAATACTTGAAAGGAAACAATTCACCTCCTTGAGTTCTTATTACAGCTGGTTTAAATCTCATTTCTTTCATGGAACTCTACAATTCGGATTTAGAAAAGAAATATATATAAATGTTGACCTATCCTCTCAGGGGGAAAAGGCATAGACAATATAATAGAGAGCTTTAGAAGTATGCACTATAAAGGCTCTTGTCCGGTCCAAGTGGAGTTTCAGATGGAATGTGGTGAAAGCATAGTCAGAACCAAAATCAACTCGGGGGGCTTTTCCTGTCTCCCCGTACAAGTGGTATCACCCTTCTTGCCACCAGGTCTGCGGAGGCTCCTCAGCTCCAGCCCGAGCTACGGGCATGGTGCAGGTCTGGGGCTCTGACGTGTGTCTCAGGTGCACAGGACAGCCTCATCACGCAGCCTTCAGCCCTCTCCTGATTCATTTCCATGGGGCGTCCACGGCATCACTTCCAAAATGCCCCCTTTTATTTTCAGCTTATTCTTATTTTGGGTACCTGGAGAAATAAATGCATGTTGCCAGTCACTAATTAGGGTTCCAAATGGGGATGAGTTTGATGTTAATACTATACTGCTCTGAAGATCGTTCAGAAATTTGACAATATATTTGGAGAGAAAAGAGTGTTGATCATGAATGTGTGATTTGCTACTGCACTAACAGAAATCTCCCAATTGGGACAAACAAACCAGGGAAATGGAGGCACAAAATCTCCAGCATCATTTTTGTATTTAATTTGGTTAATGAGAAAAATTTCATTACAATGCATGAAAAGGCTTTATTACATAAAATCATAAAATGCGTTTTGCTTTCCTTTTTCACTCTAAGGCCGCAACGCTAAAGCACCAGGTAATATTTATGAAATACTATGATCATGGTAATACTACTGATAAAGCACTTTAAGCATGAGAAAACTTAAAACAGACAATGAGCAATTTATAAAAAACATTATCATTTTAAAGCACGTTCAGCAATTGATTTCCTTCGCGTTAGTAAATTGTAACCAAGTTCAATGAACTGACCCTCGCAGATTCTCACATTTACTCCATTGTTTGTTGCTTTATCTTCCTGATGTTTCATCTCAGTAACTCAGAGCCAGGATCTAATGGTCTGAGAGAAAGCTCAGTTTTACAAATAAGAATCACATGATTGCTGTTTGAAAGAATATTGCACAAAAATAAAATGCCTCAGGTGGCCTTGTGTCATGATCTTATATCCCAAGTTCAAAATACCTTTTTCTTAAAAAATTCTGCTTCTTTTTTATCAAATAATATCACTAATTTTTGACTGGAATTATAATGTACTATCATAATATGAGATGTATTTTACACATCTATTATGAGATGAATTTCCTCACACATTATTAAAACAAAATTCACTATTATCCTGATCTTTTCACTTGCTGTCTTTCAAATCCATTTGTTTCCATATAGGTTGAAAAAATATTCTCTAAAGCTCAATTTTCCCAAGACCACCCTCAAGAAATTATAACGTGTGTTATGGAGCTGCGCAATCCAAATTGTTGGTACCTCAGGAGAGCCTCTTTGGAATAAGGGTTTCCTCAAAATCTATGTGACAGCACCCAACAAAAACATATTGTCATTTAATTATTTCAATATTACTTTAAAAATCCAGCTATTGGTAAGTAAAGGTATCATGTTAAATGAGCAGTACTTACCGGAGAAAGAATCAGAGAACATGTCTCGTGTAAATAACTCTCAAAAAGCCTATATATATTTGGTAAAAGTATAATGAGTTGAGTAATTACATTAAATTGATATACATAAAACTCAGAACAAAGAGATGGAACATTTTGCTTTCTTATAACTAGAAGTGACAGGAGTCTAAAACATAATGGTAAATTAATCAAAATATCAAAACCCCATTGTTATTGACTTGATGCTAATTCTTAGAAACTCTATTATCACAGAGTAGTCCCCAAAGACTTTTGGGGGGGCTGTAATCTTTACAGAAGTTGATTACCAGTGTTTTCTTCTGTGGAGCCATTTGGTAAGGTTTAACAACCGACTTTTAGGTTAATAGTCAAATGCAAACTGTTTGTTCCACCTTAAGGTCTTAAACAAAAGTATTAAGACTTCTGGAAACTATCTTAGAAAGTACATGGGAATCCCCACCCTATCCCCTGATTACTGGTAGAAAAGGGTAATAAGAAATTAGAGGATATGAAGCATGAAACATTTCAGAACATTTTAAGAAAGTCTGGAGAGAATTCTGAATGAGTTTGGGAAGAGATTTGATCGATGAGCAAATTAGATCTGTGAAACAAATTGAGTTTGTGTATTGGAGAATTTCCTAGGAACCTCAGCTCAACTAAGTCTGTCTCTGCTTCAGCATGACCAGTGAAACAACAAAGTTCAATTGTATAAATACACATTTCCTATCATAGCCTGTAATAGCTTCTTTGCTTAGAAAGTAGCTTAGGGTTAACGGAGGGGTTGGTTGTACTACGTGATTTTATTTCTTAGGATTGTATTCAAATGCCAGGTAGAACAAGTCTATCAATTTCAGGAAGGATACCTAATTTCTTAATACTGTATCTTCCAATTTGTAAAATCCTCACCTGAGTTACTATATGATACCCCATGAAAAGATTTGACCTAGTCAAATTAAGAAGAAAACAAATAGATCTTTTTTAGGCAAATGTATTTCTCTATTTTATTTTCTTTCACAGACATTGAAGACATATAAAACTCTGAGTAAGTATTTGTATAATACAATTTATTTGACAATTAGTGATGCATATATCTGTACCATGACTACCACTGCAAACACAAATCAGAAATTGGAGTAACTTCAAACTTAGGACATTTATTCACACAGGTGATCATTGTGGTAGTTACATAATCTGGTGTCAGTTTGACAGGATTCTGAGTGAAGGGGTGGAGGCTGGCCTGTCAATCAAGATAAAACCAATAAGGCCTCTGTGTGAGCATGGCCTTATCCTGAGAATTCTGGGAACTCCTGTATTTCCTCCTTTGAGGCAGGAGACATTTCTCTCTCTCTGCTCACTCACTTGGAGACTCGCTACTGACAAGACACATGGCGTTTTTCCCTGGGAGCTGGAGAACCCACATGGACCTACCCTGAAGCAGCCAGATCTCTGAATCCAAGAGGAGCCATGTAGAGACCCCTGTCAGCACTGAGATGGTTATAATACCACTGGATCCACAAGACTTCCAACCCACTGGCCTGTGATCTTCCTGCATTCGGTATCATTGCATGTGTTTCATGAGTTTGAAGAGGACTTTATAGATTAGTATCAGACGTATGGGCTAAGATCAGACTTATGGACTTGATCTGGACTGGGTTGGGATGTTTTCACAATATTCAATTGCTCTTATATATAAACCCTTTTCTTATACATATAGCATGTGTATGAATTTGTTTCTCTAATCTACCCAGACTAACAGAAGAGTCAACAAAGAGCTAATGCCTCCTCATTCAGGATTACTCTATGTACTGCTGCTTAAGTTTGTCACTTTACAGTTACCCTCTATGACAGAGAGCTCAAGGAAATATGTTCTGAGCATAATATGTACTTGTTGACACATGACACAAAATTAATGTAAATGAAGTATTAACAGAGACAATACAACAGGGCAGATATATTTTATTTACACCCTACTGTTTTGAACAATACAAGTAAAATAAAACTTAGCAAGAAAAATAAAACAATACAAGTAAAATAAAACTTAGGATGTCTGAAATGAAATGATTGAGTAAACAAAAAGGAAAGAATTTGGGGGCTACTATACAGGTGAACAAAGAATATTTTACCATGTAGAAGAATCTAAAAATTGGTGAAATTGGCTTTCTAATTAAAATAGAGACAGGGCAGACACCTCTTTCAAACTTTCAGTGTAAGATGTCTCTACATAGAAAAATCAATAAGGGGAATTGAGAGAGAGCTGAGGTAGTTTATTGTGCCAATCTGGCCGATAAACACATGTGGGGTTAAGTGAAGGGTGGAGGGATAAATGACTCGGTGGTGAGCCTCACCTTTCTAGTTCTCGGGTCTTGCTTTCTGATGGTCAGACAGGGTGCAGCTGCGATAGCCAGTCCCCTGCTTCAGCTGGCAAAGCTCACTTTCTGCAAGACATCCCCAAGGAGAAGCCACATGGACCTACCAGGATGCAGCCTTTGGTGCTGGAGCACCCGTGTGGAGACAGACCCCTGCCAGCACTGAGATGCTTTCCTCCTGCAGTCGGCATTATTGCATGTGTTTTGTGAGATAGAGGAGGACTTTGTGGATTGGTGTTCGACATATGGGTTAATGGGTTAATGTTGGACTTGTGGATTTGGCCGGCACTGGGTTGGGATGTTTTCTTGATGTGCACTTAACCTTTATATAAAACTCTCTCTTGTACATGAGTTTCTGTGGATTTGTTTCTCTAATGTACCCAGACTAACACAGAGCTATACATGGATATAAAAGCAAGAGCACCCACTAAAAAATAATTTGCACAATCTCTGAAAGAAATGAGGAGTAAGCAGGTGAAATACTCATAAAAACAATAGACAAATTCAAGGAATCAGGCTACCTATTAGTGAATACCAACCTTGATATGGTATGGTAATAAATTGAAACATTAAATAACACTTGTTTGCCTAAAAGCGTGTTTGTATTTGGTTTCTTGCTTGCTTTTTTATTCCTCTTTTCTTTGGTTTTCATTTGTTCTCTAAATCTAGCCTCTAGGCAATTTTAATTTCAAAACAGAAGAGTGCTTTACTTATCTATCCATCACTTCACACTGTAGCCTATGTCACCAAGCACTGAAGGAATGGTGGAATGCTCAAGTCAGGGAGAGGCAAACAGATATGCTTATTTCCGTATACGTCTTTGATAAAATACTACTCCACTCCATGTATATGCAAAAAGAAGAATGAATTTATATTTTTATTTATATAGAGATCTCAAATGTACTGGATAGTCATTGGAAAATTTAAATTTTAGTATTTTAAATTATTTAATTATTCAAGACATTATGTTGATCTTTTCCCCTGAGTTTAAAAAATAAACTATCTTGTATATAATGGAGTAAAATCCATAAGGGATATTTAGGCTAGGAGTTGTTTCCTAAAAGCCGTCATATTATTTCATCAGCTACCTTTTGTGAAATAAATCAGTCTTATGAAAATTATGAAGATAAGAGAGGTTAAAATCTAATTCTGTATATTTTTACATTTTATTTGTTAATTATCGAAGATATGAGAAATAGTCATTTAGATAGGTTAATTTAAGGCGAGATGGCAAATGGGGAAAATTTTATCCTTTTCAACAAGACTTGACCATAGAAAATATACTGTTTCCTACTAATTTAAACTTGGTTTTCAGAACAAGATAAAGCTGTTATAACCATAAATATTAAATTATCATGCTTAATAATTTTCTCAAGAGTAAACAAGTCAATAAAAGTAATTTTTTCTGTAGTAACATCCTTGTAGAGGGAGGCAGATGTTCTGAACATCCTGGCATGTCTTGCTTGTTCATTACTTTCATTGATCTCTAATTCTATCCCAATTTACCATCTCTGGACAAATAATTGCAGATACTGTTTTATCTGCAGTCAGTTTGCAGCCCTAGACAAATCACTAAACTCACAATCACAACCAATTATATCCATCTTTAGGAAAAATAAAAAAAACGGGGCTTCTGTTTATCAGAATCTTCTATTTTGGTCAATTAAATCCAACAGTTGCTATTTTTAAAACTTGTGGTTTAGTATTCAGTTTGACAATTTTAAATGTTGAATTTATCTTAATTTTCATTATATTTTATTGATACATAAATAGGTAGTTGTGTTAGCCAGAGTTCTCTAGAGAAACAAAACCAGGACACTTAAATACATACATACATACATTCATACATATATACATACATACGATAGGTTTATACAGTAAGACAGAATGTAACAGCTAATTAGTCCACAGAGCAGTACAGAGCACTCAATTCTCAACACCCTTTAGAAGAACAGGTAATAATATACTGAAGGTCCTTCAACTAACTCAGGGTCTTGGTCCAAGGTCAAAGAAGCAGACAGTAGAGTGTCAGGCAAGACAGGCAGTGTCTGCTGGTAGACAGCAGACAGCAGGGTGGGACAGCAACAGTCAGGGGTATAGGAGCATAGGGAAACAGGCCCCTTGGGGTCTCGAGCTCTAGCGATGTACACACAGAAGCTCAATCCACCAGCAGCTTGCTGAAGCAGGTCTCGGAGGAGCTTCAAGGTTGAATGAAACCCTGCAAGATGACACAACCCATCGTTGGCTCTGCCCACAGATAATGTAGCACACAGTTGAAGCTAAGAATGAACTCAAACAGCAGCACACTGGTCCAATCACCAGACAGAGAGACAGGATTCTAGCCTCAGAAGGCATTTCCCTCTGGTTGCCCTCCAATCAAGCTGTGACCTGATTTAAACTCTGCCTACATGTTCCTATGGAAGCCTAATTGACACAATGAAACTATCACAGTAGTTGAACCGGTAATGCTATCCAAGAATTCATTATTGTTACTCTGAAGAATAAACCAGTAAATTCTTCAATATGTGGATTAAAGACCCTGGTGTCATAGTAGGTTACTCATTGACTTGACCTTGTAGTTAGCACTTCAAAACTACAAGTCACTTTGTGGGAGAGAGATGAGACACTCTGATCTTACAAAGATTCAAAGCGGTAGAAACCCAAAGGGTTTCTATAGAGTGGCTATGAGTAGAAAACAACTCAATTGTAGTTAATTTAGCATGCTTTTTAATTTGCGGATATTCTATTCTTTTACACCAAATTCAAAACAAATTGCCCTGCCAATATCTATAATTTGCTGTAATATCTGGTTTTCTGATAGCTGATGAGTCTGTTACTTATTCTCCACTTCCACAATAATCCTTACTGTATGACGCTCTATGTATTTTTCTAGGTCCCATGGGATATTATTAGATAATGTGAGATTTAAAAAAATTTATTCTCACCATTAAAAAATAAATAACCCAAAATTATATGTTAGGTTTAAATTACTGGCATATTTATTTACAGAAAATAGGTCTATTTAGATTATCTTTTTATACAAAAATATGACAGTGGCTACAGCAAGAATCCAACTTGTCACCTGATAACAAGGTTGTTTGACATTTGGTTTCAATAAATAAATACCCAATTCATTTCCCTTGCATAGCTTATGCTGTTTTATTATGTAATAAAGTTTTATTGTTAATATCATTCATATTTCATAAATGTATGTGTATATAATATAAAATGTCATATATATGCTTTTGGTTCTGTTTCTCTAAGCAACTCTTCAATGATATGGCCTTTAGTTGTTTTTAATCATTATTTATTTCTCTAAAACTGGTTTGTCCCCAAAATAGGAGGTTTTCTCTATTTTATTTTGTTATTGATGTTTGCATTTTATTTCTTTGTGAGTTTTCCAGCATATGAAATCCCCAAATGGTGAACATATAGCAACAGTAACTGGATTAATGATTTCTTGAAAGTATGGCAGGAGAGTTTGGGCAGACATGGGAAGCTAATAACAAAGAGTACAAGAAAGAAGAAAATGTTCTAAAATTGAATGTAGTAATGATTGTATAACTCTTCTTGATATGATTGAACTATTTAATTGTATGATATGTGGATTATGTACCAATAAGATCATTTTTAAAATATATTATTATTCTCCATCAATCCTTTTATCTTCCAGATAACCGTTACAGTTTCTTTATGTCTTCAACTTACTCCTTCAGCTTTTAAACATAGGTGAGCACCATTTCCTAAGCTGTATTTCAAATATTGGCAGTTTGTTTTATTTTAAGTTTCAGAAATTTTATTTCACATTTAATTTTAAGAAGTTGTATTAATGCTTTTCACTTCATGTGAATGCATCTTTTTGCAAGGTTCACTTTTTGTGAGTATTTACTTTCTTCTTTATCTTTATCTGGGATCCCTGGTCGCAGAGTCGGTTATGCGCTGAGCTGCTAACTGCAAAGTCAGCCATTCGAGAGCAAGTCTCTCAGCTACAGAAAGATGAAGCTTTCTCCTCCCATCATGAGTTACAGTCTCAAAACCCACAGGAGTTCCACCTGTTCTATAAGGTCGCTATGAGTTGGAACTTATTGGAATACAGTGCCTTCTGGTTTGATTTTTTTATCTTTATTTATATGTTCTATGCTGTTTCATTTTAATAGATATATAAACTCCTTTGGCTATTTGCCTTAGAGTATTAAGTCCTTTCAATATGATGGTGCTTCAAAACATTAGCTGAAAAAATTAATTGAAGGATAATGGGAAATTTCCACCAATTTTTCTAAGCCCTCTTGTCCTTTTGTATCACTATGATCTTTTTAAAAGCTATATGAAATTAGTAATTGTACTGAAATTACTTACTTTTTCCTTTCTTTTATTCCCTTCCTTCTTCTCCCTGTCTCAGGTGCTCCCCTCTTTTTTAGATTAAGAATGGTTACTTCTAACACTTAGCCCACCATTTCTTCTTTCTTAAACTTCTATTGTTTTAATATTAGATTTGCGAACTCGATCCTTCAAGTTCTTATTTATGCCTTCATGATATTAGCACCTCTTCTTTAAAACACATCGTCCACCTCGAATCGAAGTCCAACACTGAAGTCTCTTTCATTGTGAAATTTGGTTTTTAAATTAGATGCTGAATGCCCTTGTTTATTTGTACGCTAATAGAAACTCTTTAAGTCAGTGCTTCTCAACCTTCCTAAGACCGCGACCCTTTAATACTGTTCCTCATGCTGTGGTGACCCCCCAGCCCTAGCATATTTTCGTTGCTACTTCATAACTGTAATTTTGCTACTGTCAGGAATCCGGCCATCCCTGTGATGAAAGGGTCGTTCAACCCCCAAAGGGGTTGCGACTCACAGGTTGAGAACCGCTGCTTTAAGTGATACTCACATATTTTATAAACAAGGTTTCTTCCATTTCCTCTAATAAAACCCTTTCACGACATGCTAACAGCATAATTTAACTATGACCTATTTCCACTTTTACTTAAGAAAATAATTCGCATATGAAAAATTAAATGTGCCTTAATAAAGTAAGTCTTTATGATTTACATGATAGAGATCAGTATTGGTTTCATTATAATCTTCAGAAACAATGATATTCAAGAGCTGAAATGAAGTTATTTGGACAGTGCCTCATTTATTTCCAATTATACTTATATTTTTCCTCTTTTCATACCTAATACTGATTTAACTTTTTCTAATACTGCTTTCATGGAGAAATAAAACAGTATGAAGCCGTTGAGGACAGTTTTTACCTGTAAATATAAATACAACATGCAACAATTGTTGCCTGGGTGAGATTTTGTTGTGCCTTTTACGTGTTTCAAAGAAATGCATTATGCCTAAATGCAATACATTCTCTAATTCTTTCATCTCAAATACTTGTTCCTGCTTTAAAATATTTTTAAAATAATAAAAAGCAAGGACATAATGGGGAAAAAGCCTTTGTCTTGTGAGTGATGTGACACCCTTTTATCTTCCACTAAGTGTTTTTTAGTCTTTGCATATAATTAAAATCTTATTATATTCATATCTTGTAATCTGATATTTTAAAATAAACTACATTTACTTCACTATATTACAAACAGTGTTCATACTGAATTCTGTTGTGGGCAGAATCATTTCTTACTTATTTTCATTGTAACTGAGAATCTACACATAGATTACATTCTCAGTAATGTTTGTTGAATAGACTAATAAGAGTAACAGATGCATTCTAAATGGACTTGTTTTTAAATTTTAAAAATAAAAACAGTATTTATATATTCTTGCCAAAAAAGTGATCTCTCTTGAAAGTGCCTTTGCTTCTAGAAATATAAAAGAACTATCTAGAATTTGAGCATCACTTTGATAACCAGGGCAAATGAAAAATACCCAATCATTTCTCAGGAAAGTAGTGACGACTATAGGATGGTTTTAATGTTTAAGTCATGAAGTAGGTATGGTTGCTGGGACTTCTGAATCTGAGGTCAAATATTTATTTGTAGGTCTTCAAGCTTTACTTGACAGATATAGAGACAGATTGTTTTTGACCACTCTGCCTCCATCCATTGTCCTTGAAGAGGAGTATACAAACCTCAAGGGATGGACTAGAAGATTTCTAACACTACAATTTTGCCCCCAAACAATAAGAAACCATATAATTCATCCTCATCAGACTCTGTGCAGGTTGTGTGGGAGAAGAATATTGTGTGGCCAAATAGCCTTGGAAAACTAAATGCTAGTCATTTTTTTATCATTTAAATTTTTGTTATCTTTAAAGAAATTCTATTGTGTGTTGTAATCATAACCATTAATATACTGTGTTGATATTTAGGCTAGTATTAAAAGTGCAGCTCTAGAATTTTATTTATTTGATATCAATTAGAATTTTATTCATGTGCATACTTTGACAAAGATGGCTTGACAGAATTAGAAATAATTTCCGTTGATTTACTTTAAAGTACACAAGCTCTATCTTACT
Source organism: Echinops telfairi (assembly GCF_000313985.2). NCBI lineage: Eukaryota > Metazoa > Chordata > Mammalia > Afrosoricida > Tenrecidae > Echinops > Echinops telfairi. The sequence goes on along the minus strand of NW_022111320.1, from coordinate 8,728,219 downwards.
GTTGAACCATCATCCTTTAGATTTCAAACTTTAAACTTTTTCTTGTAAGGTATAATGTATACCAAAGGCATATTTATACCTTTGAGCTGATGAGCTTCTTGATTTCTTCTATCTATAAATCTTCATGACTTAACAAAGCTAAAGCAAATGTAAATTTTTGGATACATTCTAAATAAATAAATTGACTTTAATTAACACTTCATGGCATAGCGGGTTAGGAGTTGGATACTAACAGCAAAGTTAGCAATTCCAAACCACGAGTCAATCCAGGGGAGAAAGATGAGGCTTTCAACTCCCCTAAAGAGTGGGGCCCCACAGGGGAATTTCTCTCCTGTCCTATGGGGTTGCTACGAGTTGGAATCGGTTCATTGCCTGTGAGATGAGTTTTGGGGATCACTCTTCTGATTAATTATAAATTAAATCATGCATCGTTCTGCCCCAAAGTGAAGACTATACGCCTTTTATATTTTTGATACATTTCAACATTTTAAATTAACTATATTTGCATTTGGCTTACAAAAATTATATGGAAGAATTGTATGACATGTATTTGTAACTTGTGTTTGTAACTTGCATGGCCGCGGAACTTTTCTCAGGTGTCATATGTACAGTCTCTTCAATGGAATAAGATAATTAGATTTTCCTTCTGTCTTTTATGACATACAAGTTTTAATTTATGTAAATGGCATGTGTTTTTCTTGTACAAGTTTTTCCATCAAGTCTGACTGTTTGTCATATTGCAGGGGTCTGTACGTAAGTCTGGAATGTTCTTTAATGTGATGCTGGAATCTGTGCCACTGGTATTTCAAACACCTGCACACTCACCTATGATGATTTAAGTATAGTGAATCTTCCAGACAGAGACAGACTAGGAAAAAAGTCCTGACCATCTATTTTCAAAGATTAGCCAATGAAAATCTGGATCACAATAAAACATTGTCTGACTCTCTTGCTTTGTGCACATTATCAGTAACGACCAATAGCTGGAAGAGGATGTGTAGTGCAGTGAAGCAGCAGGTCAACAAAGGGTCGGAGACCATAGGAGAAATGGATTGGTACAATAGCCACGGTGACAACACGAACAAACCTGCAATCATCATTAAGCACAGGATAAAGAAACCAATTATTCTGTTGTATGCAAGACTCATGAGTTAGCTTAAACTCAACAGCAGTTATTTGTCTATTTATTCTTTTTTGTCTATTAATTCTATATTATTTCTATAATGATCTCAAATACCTTAAGATATATGTCAAAATTACCATGTGTATGTGTGTATATGTATATATGTATCTACATGCAAAAAATCACTGCCATCAAGTCCATCCAACTCACAACGACCCAATAAAGCAGGATAGAAGTATCCCTGTGAGTTTCTGAGACAGTCAGTCTGGAGAAAGTCCCGTCTTGTTCTGGCAGAGCGGCTGGTGATTTCCAATGACTGACCTTGAGAATCCCAGCCCAGGGAAGAGACCCTATGCCCCCAGGGTCCGGGCTATGTGAAAGTGCCAATCCTTGGATCTAATAAACACAAAATATGACCTCTATGAGGCCCTTTAGAAGGAACTGAAAGTCACAACCTGTAAGTCATGGTAAAATTATGTAATTTCTGAATTTAGGCATAGAATGTACGTAAAAAATGTGGTGGATAAGCAAGTTTGACTTTTACCTGATATACTATAATTTTTAAAAAGACATAGGCTAGGTACTCTATGGGTATTAACCTTGAAATAGAACTCTAAACATCCTCCTAGACCTCTAACCTTTAATGAAAGATCATGTAATTACGTAACCTCTCTCAAAACTCACCACTCACAGTGGCACAGGAGGGCAGGGTAGAACTGTCCCTGTGAGTTTCTGAGACTGTTAACGGAGTGAAAAACAAAGCAAAGCACGCTCTCTCTCCAGCTGAGCTGCTGGTACTCTGGGACCTCTTATCTCGTGGACTATAGCCCAGTGAGCAATCCCTGCACCATCTAGGCTCCAAGTAATCTCCAGGCCAGGAGAAAAGACATAACATAATATTTGACATCTCCCTGGCCCTTGTCATGTGAAGCCAAAGTGACAAGTTCGCATATAAACACTTAATATCTGCTCATTCACTGAGAGAAGGCAAACGCTTTGAACCCTACACACAAAGCACTTCTTAGTTCCAATCTTGGGTAAGCCGCCTTCCAAAGACCTCTTGTGAAAGGTAA
>NW_022111320.1:8724622-8725923 GCF_000313985.2 Echinops telfairi | reverse complement strand
TCTGCTCATTCACTGAGAGAAGGCAAACGCTTTGAACCCTACACACAAAGCACTTCTTAGTTCCAATCTTGGGTAAGCCGCCTTCCAAAGACCTCTTGTGAAAGGTAAACCTAAAGATTTGTACACTGATCTCTGAATAATAGTGTAATTATTAATTCTGATTCACCTATTCTAAATGAATACTGTGAAGTCTTGTGTGCCTCACCATGAGTACCTTACAATGAATATAATGAGTTTATGCATGACAAACATGGATATCTATTCATTTTCTAAGATAAAAATCCTATAAAATATTCTATTGTATCATTATTTTATTATTGCTATCAGCTTCTATTAAGAAAGATATTAATTGGCATGCATTACATTTGTGTTGTTTAAATTTTCTGTAAAAAATAAATAATACAAAGTTTTTCATATGTATAAAATTCAATATTATATTTAAAATTAAAATTCTAATTTTTAGCATAGGCACATATGTTGTAATATTTCAAACAACTCAGTTCATAAATATCTTAAAATATATAATTTATTATGTCTGTGGTGTCTTACATTTATTTAAAATTGTTTAAATCTAAAAAAAATACATTTTGATATAATGCAATACATGAAACTTTTTGTTTTAATCTATAGTTTAAGGGTTTATCAAAACTTAAACCACTATCAAAGAGCACAGTAAAGATAATGACCAACACTTTAGAACAATTTAAGAATTGCAGAAGTCTCTGTGGTATGTTTCAGAATAGAAAGAGACAAACACGAGTACATTGCCCCCAATACCTCTGTTTTCATGTATTTTTTTAACACATTTCTCAGAACTGTTATGGATTCAGTAAACTTTCTGGCAATCTGTTAAAACCACTACTGTAAATTGTATGTCTCTAGTAAATTAAAATTAAAGAGCGCCTTCACTTTTGTATATAACTGGACACATGCATGTATTTGTCTACCTATGTGATACAGATCTTTTCATTGACATTTCACGGCCATTGGCGATTTTCTTTAAACATTTGCCTCTGGTGCTTTTCATTACAAAATATATCCGTTTATAATTCAACTTATTGTATCAGAGCTGAGGACAAAAATATCAAGAATCACACTAATTAGAGGATTATATATTGTGTTATAAAGGGTTCTCTAGAGAGATAAAACCAGATTGCTGATAATTTTGTATGTTTATTTATAAAGATAATTAGATATATAATACAAGAAATTAACTGTTAAATTATGTACAGATAGATATATAATACAAGAAATGAACAATTAAATTATAAAGCAGTACAAATGGCTCAGTGCAACTCACT
>NW_022111320.1:8712527-8723136 GCF_000313985.2 Echinops telfairi | reverse complement strand
CCAAACAAACAAAAATCTATATATTCTATTCCCAGTTAGAAAAAAAACAAACTTGCTAACAAATTTCAAGAGCCAGAACTATCATTGCTCTCTGAGTGCAGCACTGCTAATGGATAATCATTCTTCTTTTAGTTTTCAGCACAACCAAATCCTACATAATATTAAAGTGGAAAGGAATAAAGTTTTTCTTATATTTTGTAAGAATTACTTGTACAAAACTTTAATGGCGATGGCTATGATAGGTAGCAATTACATTCTAATGACCTCTGCTTCTAAGCATAAGCTGCCAAAGAAGCATTTCAAATGTATGCTAAGTATAACATCATTTGGGTCTCCATGGGTAAACCAGCCACCCCTCTTGATCATCAAGATCAATCACCCAAATTTATTTATTTTCTCAAGTTACAAATAAGGAAAGGTGACTGGTAATGCGGATGTATTGTGTTTGAATTATAATTTCAATCATCCTTTTTGTGGAATCCGTCTTTCTTTAGATGCTAAAGTTTGTAAACTAGAATTGTGTAAGTACATAAAAAATATTAAGAATAGATTATTGGCCTAATTCTAAGAAACATATATTTTATTGGAGAAGCTATTAATGCAGTTACCTTTGATTTATTTGCCTCATTTCATGACATTCAACTTTTTCCTGCATAAATCATTCCTTGAAACAATCAAAATATTTACTTTAAATAAATAACAACAAAAATATATGAGCTTAAGTTCATAGCAGACATTTGCATTTTGATAGTATATTCTACCTAAAGTCTGTATTTCATGTGTTTAGGTTATTTGAAATTATGAATATAGTTTACTCAATTAAAAAATTAATTAGACTGCAATACTTATCTCATTATTGATAAGAGTTAACATCCTATGAATTATAGATTATTTACAAATGTGAAAACTATCAGTTTTTATAAAGTTTTAAAAATGTTAATTTAACATAGCATAATTATATCTATTGACAGGAAATGTTACTTTTTTCAAGGAAATTATGATTAGACTGCTTTTTATTTATTCTTTGAATGTGACTCAAATATATTTTGAGGAAGAAGTAGAAATCTGATGAGTAGCCATTATACTTTAGGGAAAAGTGTTTTATATAGTCAATATCTTACTCAGCAATAATTCTTCTTTAAGGTTACAAAGTTAAAACATTCAGATGCTTCAATTCTCTACTTGTAAATTTTAAGAAAACAAATTCCTTTATCAGCATTTTTTGTCTTTAAAAAGCCAGCGACAAAATTCACAGAAGATTTATGGGTTCATAGCTGTAGATGTCAGCTCACTCCTTAGGGTATTGGGAGAAGGGATCGAGAATAAGTGATTCTGGTCTTCAGCATTGGAAAAATGAAAATTGTAGTCTTCAGAATGTACTGCATATTGTTTTGTAAGAGTACTTTGGCAAGAGTATATTTCCATATATGGTACCATCTTCATAGTCTTCATCATAAAAAAGTACCAAAATTTAACATGACAATATTAATTTATAGCCTATGTTATCCTTATTTTTTATTCTTCTACAGAATGTTTAATGGGTTCCATAATATGAAGATCATCTCATGTCTCATCAGATTAATAAAACCCTGTCTTACTACCCATCTTAGTTCCAGAAGTATTGCCATTGAATTCTGAGAGTCAAGACAACCTGGCTGTTGTACCAAATTTGCTCTCTAATTGGTCTATCATGCCTGTTACCAATTAGTGCTGCTACTTCATCTCTAGTCTTATAATAAAGACCTCATGAACCTAAGACTAACCAGCTCCACTATAGTACTTTTTTGTCTACTTGTCTACTGACATGCTAAAATAGTCTCATTAAAATTTACCACTGCATTTATTATCATCTTAATAAATACATATCTTCTGAACCTTCTTTAGGAGTAGTCAAGTGGCTGATAGTCTCAAACTGGATTTTGCAACAACCTGACTGCTTTTCATAGTTTTAATGTTATTCGCATTAGGCCACATGTGTCAGGTAAAGTCTTTTTTTGTTTTCTAATTCAGAGAAACTCGTTATAACAATAGGGAGTTAGTCATTTCTATTGGGTGAGAAAATTGAGACAATTTGGCAGCTGATAAATCTCAGTTGTGTTGACATGAATATCCCCATCCTATACACCAGTGTCCTACCCTTTTCCTCGTGGGGCTTCAAGTTTGCCATAGAAGATCTAAAGTTATTTGATCCCATTATCCAAACTACCCCTTCTTTAAATCTCACTCTGATTTTCAGAGTTTGACTTGAAATTACAGATGACAAGAATCTCTGTGGTTGTTTCCTGGGCTCTCCTCTGATACTTACAGTGTGATATCTGTTGATGGTTTGCTCATGTAAGCCTACAAGTATCTTCTGTCAGAGCTTCTAAAAATCAATGCTTGCCATCCAATCCAGTTCTTGTAATTTCCTTGTCTTCATAATTTTTGAAGTGACACCCCCTATATATATATATATGGGTATGTCACCATTCATTTTGTAGTGTGCTGAATGATTCTCCAAAAGTATAAGATACTCATGTCTTCTCCCCCTAAAGCTATAAAAATCATATAGCAAAATATGTGATTAAATTAAAAATATTGAGAGAATAAACTTCCTAGATTATCTATGTGGACTCTAAGTAAAACCAAATTAATTGCTATAAAACAGAGGCAGAAACGGTTTGAGGACAGACATGCATAAGAAAAGGCAATGGGAAGATAGATCATGCCTTAGAGCCTCTGGAGATAGTATGTTCTTTCTGGCTGCTTCATTTTAGGGTCCTGGTTTTAAAAACGATAAGGAAAACAATCAGTTTCCTTAAGCCATCTGGTTAGAATTAATTTGTTGCAGCAATCCTCAAAAATCAACACAAATCTCACGTAAATATTTCATCTTCCTACTGTAAAGACTTGTTCAAGAAGAAAAAATAGGACAGCAAAATACAAAAGGTAGACCCTCAGTGAGACGAATTATCACATCTTTGTAATCACTTCCACTACAGGATTCTACATAACAATTGCAAGGTTCACTCAAGACCAAGTAGTTTCTGTCGTGGCCTTCTGAGTCAGAACTGACTCAAACCTAACTGCACCATCACCAAGATCAACGAAGTCCACATTGCTTTCTCACTCGCAGGTATTCAGATTCAAAAATCCCAACCTCTGGAATCAGTTTCGACCAATATGACACTATCTCAAAATATATCATCTGTAGTAGTTATATAATCAGTTGTCAATTCAAGACTTATGAGTGAAGAGGTGGTGTTTAGCCTGTCCATCAGTCCTTAGCCTTATGACCTCATTTGGAGGTGCGAAGGAGAGAAATAGCTCTTTCTTGCTGACAAACCACATGGAGACAGGCTGATGGCAGCCAGAGCCTTGGAGCTGGAGAATCCACATGGAGACCCCTGCTAGTGCCGAGATGTTTACAACACCTCTGGAACTACAAGACTTTCCACCAACTGGCCTGTGATCTTCCTGCATTCAGCATCATTGCATGAATCTGAAGAGGACTTTATAGATTGCTATCAGGTATATGAGCTAATATCGGACTTATGGACTTGATCTGGACAGGGATGGGAAGTTTTCTCAATATTCAATTGCCCTGTATACAGACCTCTCTTATACAGCTATGTGTGTTTATGAATTTGTTTCTCTATTCTACCCAGATTTTGACACATCATCCCAAACCCAAGCACAGCTTTTCATATGGAGAATTATTTCAAGAGCTTACCCTAAAGCTTAAGTAGCTGCATGGTAAGTGTGTTAGTCTGGGTACTTTAGAGAAACAAATCCACAAAAACTCATATGCATAAGAGGGAGTTTTATATAAAGGTTGAGTGAACATCAAGAAGACATCCCAACCCAAGCCCACAAGTTCAACATTAGCCCATATGTCCAACACAAATCCACAAAGTACTCCTCCATCTCACAGAGCAGACGCAAGGATGCCGACTGCAGGAGGAAAGCCAAGTTAGTGAATGTGTAAGCATCTCAGCACTGGCAGGGGTCTCTACACAGGAGCTCCAGCACCCAGGGCTGCATTGGGTAGGTCCATGTGGCTTCTCCTCAGGGATGTCTTGCAGGAAGTGAGCCTTGCCAGCTGAAGCAGGGAACAGGATAAGGCAGCTGCACCCTGGTCCAACCATCAGAAAGCAAGTGACCCGAGAACTAAAAAGGTAAGGCTCACCGAGCCATTAATCCTTCTGCCTTTCCATTAACCCCACACAGGTTTATCAGCCAGGTTGGCACAATAAACTTTAACTAACTCAGTAAGGAATAGAAAAATCAGAAAATTCAGATAAAGGACAAATACTTGAATTATTTGTTATTGACCAGAACAAATAAGGCACCTTCTTTTTATATTTTTTATGTGTAAAGTTGGCTATAATACTTCTCTAACTCAATGTCATAGGGTTGATTCTAACTCATAACAACTTTATAAGACAACGTAGAACTGCCATTGTGGGTTTCCAAGACTGTAACTCTTTGTTCTTTATTTTTAAATTAGTGTTAAATAGATTCATCGACATGTAATTCACATATCATAAAAATACAATAGTTCAAGCACATCAAGAAAAGTTGTCCAATGATCACCACCATCAGTTTTATAACTTTTTCTTCACTCATGTACTCATCAGTATTAGCTTCTTACTCCCCCACAGCTGCCATACCCCAAGGAACCATTAACCCAGTTACTGTCTCTATAGATTTACCTGTCATGGGCCTTATATACTGAAGAATAAAAAGGCTTAATAACAATAACAAAGTAAAACAGAGAAATGCTCAATAGAAAAGAAAGCAGAACATATTAAAAGCTAGAACAAATTCAAATTTAAATGGATCATAAAGGAGATCAAATAATAGAGTGCTAAATTTTAACCTAACTGAATTTGCACCAATCCCTTTTCCAATGCAGTTTATATGATAAACTATAACTCTTAAGGGAGTAGAAAGCCTCTTCTTTCTCCCGTGGTGTGACTAGTGGTTTAGAACTGGTGACCTTCCAGCTACTAGCCCAACATGTAACTAATACTGCTGTCAAATTAATTCCAACTCATCAATCAAATAGACAGAGTAGAGTTGTTTCTTTAGGATTCTAACATCTCTATATTAGACACTGCCACCATTTTTTTTCTTAGAAAAGCTGGTGGGTTTAGACTGGCAATCTTAAGGTTAGCATCTCAACACGTAACTTATTGGGTTACCAGAAATCCTGGATAGACTGCCAGTGGAGCCAAAAGCAAACTCCTTGCATTGAATCAGTTCTGACTTATGTAGCACCTACTTACACAGGGTTTCTGAAGCTGTAAATCTTTCCAGGAGCAGAAAATTTCATCTTTCTCCCATGGGCGGCTGGTGGGATTAAAGATTCCATCATGTGCTTGGCTTACTTGAAAGTCCAAAGGTATTCAATCAAACATTATTATATATGTTGCTATGAAGATGTTGTATAGATGTGATTAAAACTTATAGTCATCAAACCATAATCTGTAATAATAATCTGCTCAATCAGAGAGATGGTCCTAGATAATTTAGATGAGCCTAATTAAATAGATTAAAAGACCTTAATTATAGGTCTGACACTTGTCTGAAGAAGAAATTTCACCGCGGCTTCAACTAGGCTTAATCTCCCCAGTCTCCCTTTACTTCCTTATTAATTGTTGGTGTGCCTAAAAATCCCCTCCAGTTTCATGAAAACTTCTTTAAATAAATTACTAAATCATCTCTATCCTTTTATATGGACATAAGGTACAAATGTACCTAATTCTATCATATACACATATATTTGAAAGAAATGAATCTTTAGGTATTCTTCCCTTGGTTCTATTTCTCTTGCTGAATGGTGACTGACATAAGCCCTCCTGGACACATTTGGAGTAGCTTTTTTTTTATCATACAGAGAGGGAAGATAAAAGTATTTATCCATAGACTCCTGCTTTCAATTACTCAATGGTTTATCCAGGAGCTATTAACTATCTAACAAAGGGAATAGTAACAGAGCCAGAATGAGGCAGGATGGTTGCATAGGCTCTTACGAATGAATGGAGAAAAATATCAGGGCAAAAACGCAAGATACACAACATGGACTATGACAAGAGGCTGTCAGTGGCCGCAGGCAAAATTGCTTGCTACAGCAATAGCCTGCTCAAAAAGGTGGTTCACAACTATTCAAAGATAGTGACTTTGGAATACTTACAGGTAATACTCCTCAGCTACACTTACCAAGTTAACATTTTGGTAGTATAGATACGCAGAGACATAATCAATACAATGGTTAATAAAATGTGTGACTTTAAAAAATCCATTTCTTTTTCTTCACAGTAGTGGTAATAGAGAAAAATATAATTTTGTTTATTGTGGTTTTTATGTAAAGTTTTACAAAATATTTATTAAAAATATGGAGTAATCAGTACTTTGCCAATCATATTAAGTAACACTTTTTGCTGGGTAATATTTCTTTTTATGTAAACCTGATTTCATTAATGTTAATTGGAATTAATTATGACTGATTAATGGAACACTTCATTGAGCAATTTGCCTATTAATGTGGCTGTGATCTCTAATATTTAAATATCACATCAAATCTGGAAAGAGTATGCTACTATTTTGGCATTAGGTAAAAGTATATTTCAATGTGTAGTAAATCAAATGCTAAAATAAAAATAACATATATACTAACCTGCATGAATAATACTGAAGATAAGGCATGGGGGACTGATCACCTCTAGCTTCAGTAGGCAGAAGGAGAATTCAACTCCACCCCAGGCCAAGGTAGATTGTCACTAGGAAAACGTTCTGCATGTCTCCAACCTCCATCTTTCTATACCCAATTCTAATATGAACCCTCCTTCCCATGGCACATGGCTTCTCTGCTGAGTTCCATAACTCATTACAATGGCCAGACACAGCTCACATGTAATACTCATAATTATGAAGGTTTACTGGGGAAGTGAAGAGTTTATGTAATTTTAAGAATACAGTTCTTTAGTCTGCCAGGCATCTCAATTAGGCATATTTCTTTCTGGTCTTTGGCCTTTAAGCTATATAGAGAGAGAGCTGGACATTATCAGGAAGGACTAACCCCTGAAGAACAACATGCTTTATAAAGTGGAGACTTAGCAAAAATGAAGAAGACCTTCAACAAGATGTGTTGACAGATTAGCTGCAAAAATGGACGCAAACTGACGTACGTCTGCAAGGAAGGCACAGAAGGGGTCAAACCTTCATTCTATTAAACTGGGGACCATGATGAATCAGAGGTTTACACACAAAAGTATGTCCACTTACAATGACTTATTATAGAAAGAGCCACTATTTAAAATCCCTTTGGTTTCCTTAGCATCTGGAGAATAAAACTAACACAAGTAATTTAACTTCTTTTCTTTCACTGGAACGTAAAATGCAGGTTAGGTAGTAATTATGGTTACAATGGCAAATGAAAGTATATTACTTGGCCTCCTGCTGTTCATGAAAGGCTCATCGTTCACAACTCCTCTATGATTTCTCCCGGGTACCTTTAAATGCTATCTATTTTACCAACCTTTTCTTTCTCTCTTCCTGGAAATGCTACAGCTTCTTAGACTTGTCGTCTTCCTATTTTTCGGTTCTCTCCTTTCTGCCTGATCACAGCCTACAGGGACTCTCTGCTATCTACTTTTCTTCTCCCACGGAAATAGAACATTCTGAATTACTGACCTCCTTGCTTCTAAATGAAGTTCATTCATTTGAAATTCTGGCAGTGATAAACTCCAACTCATTATCCCCACAAACTGCTAAGCCTGAATAATCACTGAAGTTGTTTAAGCCTTTTGAAAGCATCCGATCAGAGTTGCATTCCTGTAGGATATCCAGCAGTTGAAAGCTGAAGCAAAGTCCATTTCCAATCCAACAAAATGGGGGAAAACCATCACAAAATAGAAAGTGGATGCTACCGCTTTATGTGGTCCAGGTCTCCAATGTCTGGCAATTTTGGTGAATTTGACAAAAACTCCGTCAAGGGGGAAAAGGTACTAGTGAGTGATTTGTTTGTTCTTTCTCATTTGTCACTGAGACACAGTTAAACTACATCACATTCCCAGAGAAACTGAATGTGTTCAGAGTTGTTTTTTTTCTGTGGGCATCATGATGAATTCTATATGCTTTTGTGGCAATTTGAATGACTCCCCCAAAATATGAGCAATAAAATAAATTCAAGGTCAAACTACACGAACCCTGACGAATATGCCTATATGCCTTTGAAGGATAATGCAAAACATCTCTTTACCTAGTTTTCAAAAATTTATTTATTTTGGGTTTAGTGAAAATGGTACAAGCAACATATAATCAATTCAACAGCTTCTGTATGTGCAATTATGGCATTGATCACATTATTTTGGTTGTGCAACCATTCTTCCACAAGGAGCATGAGTAATTCTGTCTCCATTAACCTAAGCTACAGCCTAGGAACATATTTACAGCATAATAAATTTCTAAAGAATCCTTTGAGGTTCTTTTGTACATTTGACCACATAAAGATTGCTCTTTAGAAGTCTTAATGCTCAACCAGAACTTTATACCTAGGTAAGCTACATTGTTTTGTTGTTTTTAGGTTTAAGACAATCTCATGTGATATTTTTGTGGTAAGGTCTAGAGTTTATCTCAGAGCAATAATTTTATGGGTCCCTCCTTCCACAATGAGTCTAGTGGAGTCCAATGAGTCTACAGTCCATAAGAATTTGAAACTTAATTCTGCACTTGCTCTCTTTTGATTAAGGTTTGTCTACAAATTCTTTGAAAACAATGTTCAGCAATGGTAGAGGTTGTTCTTTCATGATTTCATACATAAGAAAAGAACAATTTAATATCTTAAAACTTACTTTAAGCTATTAAAATAAATAAGAAAATAGAAGAAATATCTATATTGTATCATCTATCTATGCTCTCTTTAGATGTGTTGCTTTGTTGTTTTTAGGTGGCATGAAGTAGGTTCCAGCCCTTCATCACAAATGTTGCTATGCCTAAGTCCACTGTTGCAGCCATTGTGTCAGTCCATCTTGTTGAGGAGCTTTCTCTGTTTCACTGCCCCTCCACCTTACCTAACACGATGTCCTTCTCCAGGAATGGGTCTCTCCTAACATTATGTCCAAAGTACGTAAGATGAAGTCTTGCCATTCTTGCCTCTAAGGAGCACTTTGGTCATATTTTTCCAAGACAGATCAGTTTATCCATTTAGCAGTCCATGGTACTTTCCATATTCTTCTCCAGCACCAAAATGCACATGCGTCTATTCTTCTTCAGTCTTCCGTATTCAATGTCCAATTTCACGTGCATATCAGGCACTTGCAAATATCATGATTTGGGTCAGACAAATACCTTAATTCTCAAGGTAACATCCTTGTTTCCAATAGACTGGCAAGGTCTTGTGCAGCAGAATTACACAATGTGATGCAGTATTTGATCTCTTAACTGCTACTTCGATGAGCATTAATTGTGAATATCTAACTGTATACCAATAGAAACCAGGAGAATATGTGTGGGAATGGTTATTAAGGATGTGGGATAACTTAGATCTGTTTGAATTCATTAGTATGTGCCCACTAAACTCAACTTTATTGAACCATTTTGAGAAGTTGTATATGATTAAGAACTGATGGTAATGAGGGTAAAAGTTCAAGGTGTACTGAGGCATGAGAGAAAATAGGCTTCAAGATTTTACAACATGCAAATTGAAATGTTTCAACATGCTGAAATAAACACTGGAAGAACATATTTACCTATGCTAGGAAATTTAGAAGATAGCTATCTGGTCAACTGCCTGGAAGAGATCCACATTTGTACCCATTTCAAAGAAATATAACTCCCAAAAGTGGAATTATCAAACAATATTATTAATATCACATGCAAGTAAAATTTTGCTGAAGATCATTCAACAATCATTGCGGCAATATAGTAACAGGGAGCCACCATAGATTCAAGCCCTATTCAGAATAGGATATATTTGAGGACTAACACTGCTGATCTCACATGAATCTTGATAGAAAGCAGAAAATGCCAGATAGATTTGTTCTTGTATTTTATTGAGTATGCAAAGGTATTGGGCTATGTGGCTCATAAGAAACTACAGAAAACATCAACAAGAATGGGAATTCCACAACCCTTCATTGTGCTTATGCAGAATCTATATATGAATTGTAGTAGTTAGATTTACTTTAGGATGCATAAAAAGGTAGAGGTGGAAACCAACCTGTCAATCAGGTCACAGCCTGATTATGCCTCCTCGGGGGAGTGACCTTCTCATAACTAGGGGAAAACTGGGAAACCCTCCCTTTCCCTCTCCCCCTTTGCCACTGACCCTGAGAGCTGCCAGAACCCTACTCTGTTTCCACTGACTTGGATCCATGTGATTCTTCCAGCATTCTCCATCATTGCATGTTACTATGTTAGTCTGAAGAGGAGCTTATGGACCAGTATTGGATGTGAATTGGATTTGATTGGGACAATTTCTTGATAAACAATTCCTTCTTGCTATAAATCTCTTGCTTATACATAGGTGTCACTGTAATTATTTCATAGTCAACATGGCTTAACACAGGGATCAAGGGAATACTGCATGGTGCAAAATAAGGGACCGTGTGCATCAGGGTTTTAT
>NW_022111320.1:8699567-8711504 GCF_000313985.2 Echinops telfairi | reverse complement strand
AGAATGTAACTTGATGAGGTGCCCAAACCACAAGCTATGTTAATTTTAGTTGCCTCTTATGCATGTGAAAATAGGACACTGAGTAAGGAAATTCAAAGAGAAGTTGATGCATTTTATTAAGGATGCTGGTTAAGAAGATTGAAAGTACCATGGACTTCCAAAGGAAACAACAAGTCTGTCTTAGAAGAAGTACAGCTAGAATGCTCCTTAGAGGCAAGGGTGAAGAGACTTTGTCTCACTTCGGACTTTGTCATACGTGGGACATGTTATCAGGAGAAACCAGTCCCTGGAACAACATGCTTGGTATAATAGAGGTCAGGGGAAAAGAGGAAGACAATCAAGGAGATGGACTGACAAAATAGCTCCAACAGTGGGATGAAACATAACGAAAATTGAAAAACGTGAGGTAGCACAAATTGGGCAGTTTTTTTATGTTGTTGTCTTAGACTGGGTAGACTAGAGAAACAAATCCAGTGACACTCACCTATGTGTAAGAAAGCTTTAGATTAAAGAGTACTGTATATACTCGTGTGTAACCTGAGTTTTTCAGCACATTTTTAATGCAGATTTTGTGGTAAAATTAGGTGCCTCGGCTGATATTCACGTCGGCTTGTACTCAAGTATTTATGGTAATTGTGCATCAATAAAGCATCTCAGCCCAGTCCAAACCAAGTCCATAAGTGCGACACCAGTCCATAAATCCTTCTTCAGACTAATGAAGCCACATGCAGTGATGTAGAGTGCTGGAACATCACCGGCTAAGGGATGCAAGTCTCATGGATCCAATGGCAGTGGCTCTGGCCGCTCTCTGAGTGATTTGATAGCAAGAAGGTGAAGACAAAGGAAAAGAGGAAGTTCCCAGGATCCTCCTTGTGAGAACTCCACACCCACCAGGGCTACCATCAGACTGTGACCTGATTAACAGGCTAGACTGTACCATTTCACTTTTATATCTTCAAGTTGACATGAAAAATCATGTAAACACCACAGTTGCATATGGGGTCTTTATGAGTTGGAACCAACTCAGTGGTAGCTAACAATACTGACCTATTCTTCAGTCTACGCTGTAGCTTGAGAGGCTACGAACGGATTTAATTATTTATTTGGTTGATTCCTTGAAACATGAACTGTGTAATGGCCTGTGTGACAGTTACATAAAATCCTGTCAACTTTAGTGAAAGGGTAGAGTCCAGTCTGTCAATCAGGTTGCAGCTTGATGACCACATTTATTGGCGCAATAGAAATAAATAGCTCACTGGAGGCCAGACCCACTTTCTCTGCCTTCCTTTTCTGCTGTTGAGACACTCTGAAAGCTGGAGGAGACACATGGAGACCCGCACCAGCATTGAGATGCTTCCAGTGCCACTGGATCCACAAGACCTTCTACCCACTGACCTCTGATATTCCTGCAGTCAGCATCATTGCATGTGCTATGTGAGTCTAAAGAGGAATTTATGGACTAGTATACGACATGTAAGCTAATATCAGACTTAAGAACTTGATCTGGACTGGGCTGGGATGTGTTCTCAATATACAATTGCTCTTTTATATATAGCTCTTTCTTATACACATATGAGTGTCATTGGATTTATTTCTCTAGTCTACCCAGATTAACACAGCCTGTAATATGTCTATTTGAAGTATCAGATCTGCTTTAGTATACAGAAGGAGAAGGTATCCATAAGCTTAGTGAAACTGACATGTTTGAGTGGATATATCAGGATAGACTGTAGACCCACATGTAGAGTGCCCAGAGCTCACACTCTCTACAACCACTGTGAGGAACAAATGTGTAAAGGGAGCCCCAGAGTACTTGAAGACTGCTGTGATTGCTAATTTATGTCAGTCAGATCTGACAGTAAGAATTGCTTTAATTGAATTAAAACACCCAACCGCAGTGAGTCTAATTGGACTGCATGGTAGTCAGGGTCACTTGGTAGTGACAGGATGGCACAGTTATTGCAATGGATGGCAGGGTCAAGTAGCACTCAGAATAATCTGGATTTATGGTATCGGTTACATTGGCAGAATGTCCCTAGGGATGGAATAGATGAGATCCCACAATATATTGATTTTTATCTGTGTAAGTGAACAAATTCAGGCCAAGTGAATGGCAATCTAAATTGAACAACCAGTATAGACCATCAAGGCCCTCAAATGACTCCAAAACTGAGCCAGTTTACAGACTTACAACCCCTTGATTGGGGAAGAGGGACGTTTCCTTGAGGAAGCACCCCATAGATGTAGGAATGAGCATTTTTTTGTATCTTATGTGGCCCGTTTATTCCTAAATCTTGTGTCCAACCCCCCAAGCCCCTCCCAACTCTTGGCCCAACTGCATTCCTCTTTTCACTAATTCAGAGTTCCTTTATGTTGTTGTTGTTAATTACTATATTTGTGAGGTTGGATTGGAGCAATGGTTTGTTTATACCACCATCTATAGTTAAACAAATGAAAAAGAAGTAGAGAAGATGCTTACACTTTCTCTGCCCCATGGTTGTCATAAGTGTTAATGCAGAGATTTCATGTAACTCCACTAAAATGCTTTCAAGAAATCTGTTAAATACCAATTTTTTGTCTACCATGAGCATTATATTTCATTGCTAAGCAGATCTCATTTGTCTACAAAATAATTATGTCATGGAGGTTGTGGCTCGTGTTAGTTGTTAGCCAGTCAGTCTGATGTATGTGACCCCATGTATGCAGAGAAACTCTACTCCATAGGATTGTCAGGGCTGAGACTGGTCAGAAGAAGGTCATCAGGCCTGTCTGGATGAATTAGAACTCTCTTCCTTTTGACTAGAAGTCAAATTATTTGTGTCATTTCAGAATTTGTGTCACAAAATGTTACAAGGCAGAATTCTACTCAATGTTGATTAACAAGAACATCTCTCTTTTTGTGGTCAAGTTCAACAATGTTACACAAAATTTTCATTGCAGAACTAATGTGACAAATGTTCAAGATTTATTATTTTTCCCCATACATGTTTTTCTTAAATTTTGAAATTCCTAATCTTAGTCCATGTGGTTGACTTTGCACTTTAAGCAGTCCACCTGCAAATGCCTATTGCTAGACTCCCATGCAAACTCATAACTAAAAATCAAAGTAAAAACACAAACCTCTAATATTTTCAGACAGTTACCTATTCCTACATATTTCCAGACTCTTACAATAGAGGTTTTTTAGTTTTGTAAGTGTGTAAAACTAAGAAGACACTTAGGTAAAACCGAATAAATGAAGATTTCAGTCCTTGTCTTGTTGAATGATCTGCCGATATGTTACATAATTTGTTATTAGATAAACTTCCCAGATAACACCTATGTAACATTTATGTGTAAGGAGAAATTAAATCCAATATTATGAAAAATAATGTATAGCTTGACACATAAAATATTTAATGTTCCTGTAATTTAATGCACCATTTATAATTAACACAAATTTAAGATAGAGCTATGTATCCTACTAGATTATGTCTTGAGCTGCTAATCTCTGGTTAGCAGTTCAAACCCACAGAGGGAGAAATACAAGACTTTCTGCTCCTCTAAGATTCTCAGCTTTGGGAACCCAAAGAGGCAGTTCTTTTCTGTCCTAGAGAGATGTTAAGAGAGAGAAAAGACCGCATAGCAGTTGGTTTGGTCTTCTGTTCTTAGACTGATCAAATGTTTATTTTCAAATCATGGATAGGAGCAGCAAGGAGTGCCCATGCTAGTGATCATGTACTAATCCATTGAAGAAGAAACCAAAATGGGACCAGCCTCACATTCATCTTACATTTCAGAATTGGTTTTACTTCTGCGTGATTATTTATACAGGATAAAAAGATTACTCAGACTCAATGCCATCGAATTGATGCCAACTCATAGCGACCTGATGGGACGCGGTACAACTGCCACTGTGGGTTTCCGAGATGGTAACTCTTTAGGAGAATAGAAAGCCCCATTTTGCTCCCGAGCAGTGGCTAGTGGTTTCTAACTGCTGACCTTGACGTTAGCAGCCCAAACCATAACCAATACACCACCAGGGCTCCTAAGAGATTGCTAATAAGTTATTAATGATTTTTTAAAAACAGTTTTATTGGCATTTCATCCACATAGCATATAATTCACTAGTTCATTCAAATCAAGGATTTATTAATGTAAACATCATTGCACTTACCCCTTAATACTCACATAGAAACTTGAAACTTTTCTTAAATCATCATAATACTC
Organism: Echinops telfairi; assembly: GCF_000313985.2. Lineage (NCBI taxonomy): Eukaryota > Metazoa > Chordata > Mammalia > Afrosoricida > Tenrecidae > Echinops > Echinops telfairi. Next base: position 8,707,295 of record NW_022111320.1, on the reverse strand, counting down.
ACACAATAATTTTAACATTAATGCCAATTTTATCATTTAATGCATAGCCTATAATTCCCAATTATGTCAGTCCCTACAAAATACTAAAAATGGAAATATTATCAAAATATATGAACAGCATGATAAATTATTATGAATTTTGAGATACAATATGGAGTAAAAAATATATAGAATACCATACATACAGAAATAATATTTATAATACATATATTCATGTTTGAATTAAACACTAAAGTTAAATAAAGCCATGTTCATCATATAATTTTCATTTACATTGGATTTTAGTTCAAAGTACACCATAAAGAATTTGAATTTTTGGCATTTGATTAAGTCAGTACTATTTATTTAAAGTAATATTTACTCTAAGTATTATTTTTCAGGTTTTAGGTAAATATTTCTTTGGGAATAAGTATGGTACTTGATGGAGAAGAAAAAAAACACTCAGGTAGTTCATTCCCTAAAGAAATGGACCAAATTGTGTGGAAAGCAGGTCACCCAAATCCAACGGAAAAGAAATACTCACTGTTGGTTAGTGCCTGTGTGAGTATCCCAAGGAATGTAAGTACTAATGTTCCTAGAAAATATGTATATGCGGTCTATTAATTGCATTTCTAGTTTAAATTTCTGGAATGTTATGAAGTTATAAAGTTATTTAAATCACATTTTTGTTAACCTACATTCTTTCATATGAAATCTGTTAAATACCTAATTCTGGAGCTGTCAACTTTATATTTAATAATCTAGAATACTAAAGAGAAATCACAACCTGTGAATTTTATTGTTTCAAGCTTCTTGGAGTAAGTTTAAATAGAAAACAAACAACAACACAAAATGTGTAGTTGACTTAATATACATACTTCTGTTCCGTAACTTAAATGCATTTTTAATCAGCAGAAGAGTTTTAGGGTTATTTTATTTTGTTCTATATTTTATTCTCAATTAAATTATAACCAAATTATTTGCACTTGATCTTAGCCCAAAGACTGACAAGTAATTATAACCAAATTATTTGGCTGACTGTTCCTATTGTCACACATAGATACATAAATTTATTTCCCAACTTTATCTACTTCTTGTACTATAGTAATCTTTTAATTATGCACCCGAACCTGCTGCCATCAAGTCGATTCTGAGTCATAGCAACAATCTAGAACCAAGCAGAACTGCTCCTTAGGGTAACTTTTTTGACTTGAATATTTTTGGAACCAGACAGCTCCATCTTTCTCCAGCAGAACTTTTGGTGAGTTTGAACCATGAACCTTACAGATAGCACCAATGCCAAATCAACAGTGCCACCGGAGATTCTTTTTCCAAACTATATGATCCACATTCATATGTATTTTCTGCTCATGTTGTGCTTTTCAGCATAAATGCAGGTTTTGTTGGGGTTTTGGAAACTTTCAACTTTGGATCTGAGAATTTCAATATTTAATAACAAAAGAACTACATCTTGATAAAATTAATTTTAGACTAGTGTCATATAATTTTGTAATGTCTTTCTTTTTTCATATTGATTTCTTTAAGGAGTAGTATGGATTTCAGATATATTTTTACTCTCTATTTCCTAATAACTGAATTGAATTTAAATCTGATCAATGGTTACACTGATGTTTTCAAGTAGCTTTTAGCTATTTTCTTTTAATATCAAATCAAGTAATATAATACCTTTTAATAACGCTATTTCTAAAACTTTGGTACTATGGTTGAAAATTTTAGACAATCCTTGATTTTATTATTTCTAATGTTATATAATTTAACCACCATTTTGTATGTCTGAATTTTATTTGTAATTAATTAAGTTATTATGTACAATAATTTGTAATTATGCATTTTAAAAGTAGTCAAATATATATTGATAAAAATGTAAATCAAAGAAAGACAAGGGCAGGACATTGCACTGGCTCATAGAACAGATTTTATCACTCAACTTCAGGAAAGACAGAAAATGTTGCTAAGCATTAGGGGTCTGGGGTGGGACCTATAGAAGAATTGTTTCTGGCCCTATTCACACATTTTTATGGTTTCTTTTTTTTCTTTTCTTCTCATTAAGGATTTTCTGCACATAGTGAGCAATGTGGGCAGACAGTCATAATTTCTAAATGCTATATTATACAGCTTCTGCTGCTAGAGAAGACTCACTTATATTTTATCATATGTCCAAAATCTCAAGGTAAGGAATGTAGACCCAGCTCTGGCCAGTGGAAATAGACTATAGCAACTAACAAGTATTTAGAACCTATTTGTTAATCTGCCATTTTTTTCTGAATATAATTTTTTTGTTAGTCACTAACATAATTACTAAAATAATTAGGAATTTTCAAATTATAGGAAAAGTAGTAAATGATTATAGCACTATGATAATACTATAACAGAAATATGTGTTTTGATCTTTCACTTCTGCCTGGTGATATAGTTCATATTGATTGAAGTTATTTGTATATGGATTGGGTGAAATATATATGTAAATTATATGTTAAAAATATTAACCCAGTGTATGCAAAGGCTACTTATTTTATAATTTGCTCATTTTATAATTTATTCGTTTGATTTATAATTTTGACTTACGACTATTGTAGTAAAGCAAAATTACTCTTTATGACTTATTCCCAATAAATGGGTGGAGCATGCAAACAGGGAGTGTGAAAAAAAATAGGGATTGTTTAACTTCTCTATTCCACTTGGTATAAAGTACACCATTTCAGGAGCAAGAACACACACACACACACAAATCCAGGGATGAAGTATATCCAAGATAGTTTAGAGAGGTAGAAGAGTAGCACTAACCTAGAGGTGAGTAGAGGATCAGTGTCAGATTACAAGAACAGTGGACTTTTCATCCCATGGGACATACATTTGATTTCCTTCAGGCAAGAGCTTTGTGCTAAAGAAACACTATGATGCCTGAGCAGGGTAGAAGTCATAGTGCTGTGTGGCTGAGAGGACCAGAGAGACAAGTCTGAAGGCATAGCTGATTAGAAGCTCTGTGGACAAAATTATTATGCCTTAACCCTCTCTGATCTTGATTTGTAACCTGATTTCCTGATATATTCCCGAATACATGATGATCATCATGAGTATTCTTTGCTTGTTTGGTGGAGCCCTTTATCAAACCCAACAGAGAAATAGAGTACCATAGGTAGGGCAGTTAGTGCTGGAATAAAACTCAAACTCACTACCATTGAGTCAATTCTCATTTGTATTGACTCTACCAAGCAGGGTAGAACTGTCCCTGTGGGCTTCTAAGACTGTCGAACTTCAATTTTCTCCCCAAGAGTGGCTAGTGGATTCAAACAGTTAACCCCGCGGTTAGCAGCCCAAAGTGTAATCCACTACACCACCAGAGCTCCTTGGTGTTAGAATAAAGACAATTGAAGGGTAAAGGTGTGTCTGTCCTTAGCCACTCATAAGCTAAAGAATAGTTCAGCATAATCCAAATGGTGATGTTAAATTAATTCACATCTACATCCACTTACAATTGTTTACAATCCAATGTGGGTTAATACTCTAGGGCCACTGCTCACCTGATTTATGAAGAATTCAATTGAATAAGCACTTTGCTTAAAATATCCACATTCTGCAATATAGAACTAATAAAATTTCTTCTCACCTCCATGTCATAGCTGCATAATATTGTACAAATTCATGGATGCCAAACATTTATATTGTGTAATTGTGCCAAAAAGGAGTGTTACTGCAATCTAAAAGCCTTATTGTAAGAGTGAAGATATTGATAAGACACCAACGAATCTTTACCATTTTACTTATTGCTGAGCTTTTTTGATAATTAAAAGAAGGCTTTTTACTAGTATGACAAAAACACCACCTTTTGAAAACAGAATAAAACATTTTACTGACACTATGAAAAATGATTATTTGATCTTTCTATTTTGATTTTAGTAATTTAGTAAACCTTACTTAAAACAAAAATGTAAATCACATGCTGTTAAGTACCCTCTGTGTTGTTGGGTCCTGACACATAGCTATGGATAACAAAATGAAACAAAGCATCGTCTGATCTTGCTCCAACTCACAACCATTGCTATGTTTGAGCCTACTGTGTCAATCCATGTGATGGAAGATATTTATATTTTGCTGCCCATCTGCTTTATCAAGCATGATATCTTTCCCCAGGAACTGGTCTCTCCTGATAACATGGCTAAAGTACATAAGACAGTCTTGACTTCCGGGAAGATGCCAACGGAGTAACACATACCAGAGGGACTCTGCAGAATTCAGTCCAGGAGAGTTGCTTAGAGGGAAATTCAGCACTGCTGGAACACAGGAGGAGCATCATAAAGATAAATAGGCACAAGCCCACAACGTTTTTAGGGGCTGGGGCTTTGGGCTTCCCATAGTGGAGGCCAGCTAGGGCTTGACATTAGCCCAGCCACTGTCTCTGATGGAGCCAGGACCGTTTGGAGCCCGCAAGGGGGCTTAATCTCAACACAGACACAGTTTGCTGCTGCATGCCTTGGGGCAGGCACTATAATCCTTTGAGGCTCCACGGGCAGGGATCGGGGTTCAGCTACATTGTTACTTTTGTTTCTGTCTCTTCTCTCTATCCCCCCACAGACTCAGTGGGATGCACAGGGGCTTTTTCTCAACACAGCCACAGCTTGTCGCCCGCCTTGGGGCAGGCACTAAACCGTTTGCAGCTCCACGGGCAGGAATTAGGGCTCAGCTGTATTGTTACTTTTGCTTCCCTCTCTTCTCAATATCCCCGCACAGTGTCAGTGGGCTTACTTTTTAATTTTTTTTCTCCTCTTTGTCTCTTTACTGTTCTCTCACACTCCCCTGCCAACCTGCAGACAACTCCCCTTAACCTAGGGCATTTATAGCTGTGCCACAACCAGCTAGGTGAGCTCCACCCTATGCAACTAGCCAGAGGTTTGTGAAAGCCCTGGCTGACCTCCACCAGGGGATACCCTGCCCAACTTCTGACCAGGGAATTCCTCCCTTTGTGCCTGCGGGCCTAAGGCAGCTCAGCCAACACTCGTCAATATTCCAAACTGCTGCAGGAACCTGTGCCCAACATCTGCAACACCAAAGCAGGTAACCTACCAGCCTTCTGGGGCACCCCCCTGAGAGGGAAGCCACAGGAGGATAAAGTGGTAGATTAATTCCATAGTGAAATTAGCTGTAGGCAGTTCTAAGAAGCATTCCTACAAATCCCCCAGAGAGAGCCAGTGCTATTCGACTCCCTGGAAAATGGGACCTGGCTCCTCTAAAACAACGCAATGCAAACAAACATCAGTCCCAACGACCTCAACGAAAAAAACAGGAGAAACAAAAGGCAATCACAGAAGGTGTCCCGAACATAACGACATGCATAAGTGAAGCAGATATTGAGCTGCCACACAAAGAAAATTTCAAAATATTGCTTTGAGTCAAACAGGATATGAGGGAAACAATACAGAAAAAAGGATGAAATGATAGAGGAGATAAAGGCCATACACCAAAGGGAAATACAGGAGCTTAGGGAGGAGATGAGAAAAATCAGTAGCAGAAACATGGACTTTGAGAATCCACTAGAGGAAGTAGAGAACGGCATCAGTGGCCTGGAGGACAGCCAAGCAGACTTTAACAAATGCAAACAAAAATATAATAAGATCATCAGAGAAACTGAAGAAAACCTAAAAACTATGTCTGATGCTATGAAGCGGAACAACATTACAATTATTGGTTAACCAGAGGAAGACACAACGAAATAATCTGCAACGTTAATAAGAAAATTCTTGGAGGAAAACTTCCTCAGCTTAATGAATGAAGACCAGGCAACCATTCAGGAGGCTGAAAGAAAACCAGCTAGACTGAATCACAAGAAGAAGTCACCAAGGCACATAATAGTAAACTATCCAACTTTGAGGAAAAGGAGAAAATCATGAGAGCAGCTAGAGAAAAACAATAACATATAAAGATTTCCTAATAAGAATATGCTCAGACCTATTAGCAGAAACTATGAAGAAGAAGAGTGGAGTAACATATTTCAAAAATTGAAGGAAAACAACATGAACCCAAGAATACTCTACCTAGCCAAATTATTGGTCAAGATAGAAGGAGAAGTAAGAGTCTTCCCAGACAGGGTAAAACTCAAAGAATACATTATAAGAAACCCAGCCCTACAAAAGATCCTTGCCGACCCAGTATGGGCAGAACAGCAACACTCACCAAGCATAAATAAGAGATTGCCACATAGAACAACCTTAATCAGAGGGCAACAAAGAGAAAACAAACCCCAATATAGCATTGGCTTAAGGCTATAAAGAAGTCAAGAGTGATACACACACACACACACACACACACACACACACACACACGCTCAACACACTAATGAGAAAGGAAATTAGGAAAAAAAAACCAACACAAAAAGTATGACATCACAGAGTCTGTAGGTGGAGATAATGACCGTGAAAATAAATCGCCTGAACTCAGGCATTAAAAGACTGAGACTAGCAGACTGCCTTAGAAAACACAACCACTCAATCTGCTGCCTAGAGGAGACACATCTCAAGGTTACAGACAAAAATAGGCTGAAAATCAAAGGCTGGAGAAAGGCATACCAAGCAAACAGCGATTCAAAAAAAAAGCAGGGGTTGCAATACTAATCTCGGATAAAATTGACCTCAAAGTGTAAACCATAAAAAAAGATAAGGAGGGACACTATATAATGCTCAAGGGAATGATAAACAAAGAACCACTAAACACTGTAAACATATAATCGCCAAATGAGAGACTCTCTTAATATGTCAACCTAACACTCCAAAAGATAAAAAAAGAAACCACAGCCTCAACAATTATAGTAGGAACCTTCAATACACCGCTCTCTGAGAAAGATAGATCACAGGAAAAGAAAATCAACAATGAGGCTAGAGATGTAAACACTACAATTAGACAATTGGATCTGATAGATATTTACAGAACTTTTCATTCAAAAAATTCATTCTTCTCAAGCCTACATGGCACATATTCAAAGATAGACCTACATAATTTTAAGCACATACAGACCTCTCTCTGACCACTGTGTGCCATAAGGCTGGAAATCAACAAAAGGAAGATGAAGGAAGCAAGAGCAAACAATTGGAGGATGAATAACTCTCTACTGCAAAAGGAGTGCCTACTGGCACAGATCAGAGATAAAATTAGGAAATTTCTAGAAACCAACGAGAATGAGCACATGCCATACCAAAACTTATAGGACACAGCAAAGGTAGTTTTCAGAGGAAATTTTATAGCAATACATGCACACCTGAGAAAGGAAGAGAGACTCATGATTGATATGCTGGCAAAAAATTTATAACAACTAGAGCAGAGTCAGCAGGACAAGCCTACTAATAGCAAAAGAAAACAAGTAATAAAAATCAGGTCTGAGATTCAGGAGAGAGAAAATAAGAAAACTATGGAAAAAATTAATGCTGTTAAAAGTTGGTTCTTTGAAAGGATAAACAGAATCGACACACCACTGGCAAACCTAACCAAAGAAAGGAGCAAACAAATTTCAGTAGCAAGAATAAGGGATGAAAGAAGGGACATTACAACATTAATGAAATCAAAAGGACAATTACACAGTGCTATGAAAGATTGTACTCCAATGAAGTCAACAACTTGGAAGACATGGACAGATTCTTGGAAAAGCAATCCCTCCCTACACTATCCTCAATGGAAATCAAGAATGTCCACAGACCTATAGCAATAGAAGAAATAGACAAGGTTATCAAGTAATTACCAACA
>NW_022111320.1:8696837-8698194 GCF_000313985.2 Echinops telfairi | reverse complement strand
ATCTTTGATAAGGGCCCCCAAAATATCCAATGGGAAGCAGATGCCCTCTTTAACAAATGGTGTTGGAAAAAATGGATATTTACATGCAGAAAAATTAAGCATGACCCTTATCTCACTCCATGCACAAGAATACTCTCTAGGTGGATTACAGATCTTGAAGTTATACACCAAACTATTAGGGACATCAATGAGGGAATTGGGACCAACTTTAGAACTTTGGCACAGGGAATACATAGGTTTTCAGAAAAAGTTAGGACACAAACACAGAGGAGGCACAAATTGACAAATGGGATATACTGAAGATAAAACACCTGTGTACATTGAAAGAATTCACCAAAAGAGTAATAAGAGAATCCATGGACTGGGAAAACATCTTAACAATGACACATCAGACAAAGACCTTTTTACTAAAATCTACAATACTCTGCTAGCTTCCAAAAAGAAAAAAAAGAATTGCCCACTGAGGAGGTGGGCAAAGGACCTAAACAGAAGTTTCACAGGGGCAGAAATCTGAATGGCCAACAAACATGAGAAATGCAAATTAAAACAACAATGAGGTACCACCTGACACCCTCAAAGGTAGCCCAATTCAAAAAATCAGAAAGCAACAAGGGTTGGAGGGGCTGTGGGGAGACAGGAACCCTCATCCACAGCTGGTGGACTTGTAAGTATGTACAACCACTATGGAAATCGATCTGTTTCCATCTAAAACAGATGGAAATGAGTAACCATACGACCCAGCAATGCCCCTACTGTGCATATACCAAGAAGAGGCAAGAAACAGACCAAGGCCAGACATCTGTGCTCCAGTGTTTATCGTGGCACAGTTCACAATTGGAAGGAGCTGGAAACAACCTACATTTCCATCAACTGATGAGTGGATTAAAAAGCTGTGGTACATATATATAATGGAGTGCTACGTATCGCTAAAAAAAAGCAGTGATGAACTTATGAAGCACAATGCTGCACGGGAAGAACTGGAGGAAATCATGCGAAGTGAAGTAAGACAAGCCCAAAAGGACAAGTACAATATGAATCTGCTGAGGTCAGCTTAAAAAAAATGCAAACGGGCATAAGGAAATAGCTACTGTATACAATCATTCCTTGGGTGAGAACCAGGTAGTATGACAGGGACCAGACCAAATACAGGTATACATATGGTAGACAACTAAAAAGGAGGTGGGGAAAGGTAGAAAATAATAATAAAAAATAAATAGATAGCAGGGGCACAGGGCACTAACCCACGCAAGGGGAGAGTATTGTTTATATCTCCACAGGGAAAGAGGGACCAGACTTCAACCCAGTGCTCCAAGATGTGAATGCAACATGCCTGCGTGGAGTAGGGGACCAGTGGAGA
>NW_022111320.1:8693439-8694841 GCF_000313985.2 Echinops telfairi | reverse complement strand
GAGCAAATGTTTTGAGAATGATGAGGGCAATGAATGTACAAATGTGCTTTACACAATTGATGTATGTATGGGTTGTTATGAGTTGTATGAGTCCCTAATAAAACAATAAAAAAAAAGAAGGAAAAAAAGACTAAGTCTTTTCAACCTTGTTGCTAAGAGGTTTTCTGGCTGTACTTCTTCCAAGAGCGATTTCTTAATTCTTCTCACAGTATAGGCTATATTTATTATTTTTTCACCAGACATTATAACTCATAGATATCAATTCTTCTCTGATCTGTCTTATTTATTGTACCAGTTTTATATGCATATGAGGCAAGTGAAAATACCATGACTGGGATCAAGCGCACCTTCTTTGTCTTGCTTTTTAACACTTTACAAATTTCTTCTGTAGTAGAATAGCCAATGAAATTTTTCATCCTCAATTCCTTATTTACTAAATACCATGAGAATCCATGATTTACAAGAATATTGTGATAGTTAGGTTTTATATTAAATTGAGTCTGCTGGGACATGCCCACGATGGGAGCCAAAATAGAGTGGTCTTGTCTATGATGGGATTTTCTATGAAGCAGTCACGTGGTGTAGGAAGAATGGAGGAGAGTGCCACCTCAATGTGGTGACAGCCTTGATACAAGTAAGGGGGAGGGGAGTTTCATTGGGATGTGCCTACCTTTAGCATAGATGGACACTCTGAGGAAGCTAACTCACATTTGCTGGATTTTGATCCTACATCAAGTTCTTTGATCAGTGTACTGCCAACGTTGGATTGCCAATGTTGGATTCATTTGGCTAACCTCAGATTCATTCAGTTCTGCATCCACTAAATTGCGGCCTTCCTGCTGAATCTTCCTACCTCTTGTTTGTCAGTCCCTGAGTCCAGGTGGCATAGGGATTATATTTTGGGCTGCCGTCAGCTGCTCTGAGGGAAACAGGGCTTTCTACTCCCCTAAAGAGGAGTTAAAGCCTCAAAAACCCACAGGGGAGTTCTACATGGTTGCTTGAGTCAGCATCGACTGAATGACAATGAGTGAGCAGCTACAGGAATCAGAAGTGTTCAGCTTTCATCTAACGCACAGACTTGGTCCTGATGAGACATACCCACTTCTACAACTGTGTGACTCATTTCTTGATATAAACCCTTAGGCATAAATCTGCGCGCGCGCACACACACACACACACACACACACACACACACACACGCACACACAATGGTTTTGCTTCTCTAGAGAACCCAGCCTAACACAAATAGGTTTGACAAAGGTGCCATAACTGCACAAGCACAATTTTGATATAAAAATGTTGCGATTGAGCCAATTCTGATTCAAAGTGACTCTAAAGGATAGAGCGGTACTCTCCAACAGTTTCCAAGGCTGTTAGATTTACAAGAGCAGACTGCCACATC
>NW_022111320.1:8691265-8692107 GCF_000313985.2 Echinops telfairi | reverse complement strand
GGGGCTCATTAAAAAAATTAAGTTGGTGCTTATTGAAATTCAGCATAAAGTATATCTATTGATGTCATTTTTTTCTAACAGCCTGATCTTCATGCTTTTGGTAATTCCCACACAATGCATACTTCTAACATTTTCACAATGCTATTTATGGTGGAGTAAAATTTCTTAATACGACTTGTCTATCCATTACTCTGTACTCCCATCAAATGATTGAGTGGGACTATGCAAATAGGGAGTGTACAAAATTAATACGAGGAATTAGTCAGTTTTTCTTACCATCACCTCTGACTGTAAAGAAGAGCCATCACTAAAGCAGCAGCAGCAGCAGAATGAGAAAGCCCAGGGCATCAGCAGAGCATGTGGAAGAGCTCTGTCTGACGCGGTGCAGGCTGAGACCAGAGACACTAGAGACTGGGGCACAAAGACTGTGGGACAGACAAGAGGAGCAGTGCCAAGACGATGGGATGGCAAGACAATGTGACAGGTGCTCTTCTGGTCATGGTGGGCTTCCTGGGCCACACAGGCAAAGACGAAGGGACCATATGACTGAGAGACTGAGGACCATAGAGACTTGGTTGCTGGCTGAGGAAGAGTGTTGATGTGGACCAGTGACTATATCCTTAATATTTACTGATCCTGACTTGTGATAACTTATTGGTTTCCCTAATAAACCTCTACACTTTTGAGTATTATTGGTGAGTCCTACATGGTCATTGCAATGAAGTATTAAGTCCAGCGTAGAAGCAGAGTGCTGCGGGAAGAATGGCTGGTGTCAGAGTGGGTGTATTAGTCTAGGTACTTTACAGAAACAAATCCATAGCAACTCATGTATAAGAGAGTTT
>NW_022111320.1:8675689-8690216 GCF_000313985.2 Echinops telfairi | reverse complement strand
TTTTAATTTTATTTTTTGAAAGTCCATAGAAGTTTAAGGATCACTTCAATATATAATCTCTTACCACCAGCAACAAGAAAAGAATCAAAACCTTGAGAGGTTTTAGTGGAACTATAAAGCAGGCACCTTTAGATGGTATATTTTGGTCTTTTTCTACACTGGGTCAGCACCTTCCTCTGTGTCTCTTAAAATCATCTTGTATAAAGCTTGGAGGACATGCCAGTCAGGCTCCTGCCTGTGTTAAATCATTTACAAGCTGGTGGGCTGTTTAAATGCTATATTGGATCTTAACCGTAGATGAGAGGGGTGAGCCTAAGTTGAATTATTAAAGTTCAAAATCATTTATAAAATGTCATGACCAAAAGCATTTACTTATCCATAATACCCCAAAGCCGTTAACATTCACAGTCCAAACATCAAAGAATAAACTATCTTCACTCCCACTAGAAAAGAGAACGGTTAGAGTTCCACTTCCCTCCGTTGATATTTCAGGGGTTTGTGACTCTCAGACACACTTTTCCCATTCAAATCCTCTTAAAATCTTAGTCACACTTCTACTTTAAAATTCAACATTTGTGTTTGGTGCTACAATGACTCCTGAATCTCCTTAAAGTATTAATTGCAATAAATAGTAATGGCACAGATTCTTACTTTTTTCATCAATTAAACACAATTCTGGTTGTTTTACAATATGAGTTGTGTATCGTTTCTTGGTAAATGTACAATTGCTATTAAAATATGGTGTTTTGTTTCTAATATATCTTTGAAGACAAATGTATAAGTAAGAATTATGTAGATGTCATCTCAAAAATGGGTTAGGACATGGTTTAAAACTTGTATATTTAAATTTCTCAGTGGGGAAACAAAGACAAGGCAGTAACTAAGTAGAGACCTACGTAGAATCTGAATATGTGGATACTAATTATGTTGTTTGGCTTATGATCATGCTACTGCCTTAGGGGACATGACCCTCACACAAGAGTGTGACTAGGTTGATTTTCTTCTAATCTAGCCTTTCATTTCCTATTCCAATCTCCCCTTCTCCTTCTCGTATGACCTAACTTTACAAAGAACATACCCCTTCCATCAAATCCCTGGCAAAAATGCCTTTCGTATCCCAAACTCTCCTGGGGAGTGTCTTCCCACCATTCCTTAAAAACAATGCACTCTATAAAATAAACAATATGAATCCAGTGACCAGAAATGTCTCTGTAAAGTATATTTTTTTGTCTGCTATTTTTCTTTCATGGGCTTTGCAGGTGAAAGCAAGAAGAGAAGGCAGTATTTATGGATAGGACAAATTTCTTTTTTTAATCTGTGATGAACACCAGAAAAACAAACATCTATGGTGTCAACATAGGGTTTAACATAGAATAAATATTTACTAAATAAACACTTTGGGGCCTGTATCCAGGAGTTGCTCACTGAGTGGCGTAAACAGGTAAAACCCTTGACTGAAAATAGACGTGTGAAGTTTCAGTGCACCCAAAGGTGTGTGAAAAGGCTTGGTGATTTACTTCTGGAAAATAAGTCATTGGAATGTTATGGAGCATGTTCTGATACACAGGAGGTCAGAATAGAATTCACACCAACTGATGAAACACATACCCAGAAAAGTAGTTAGTCATCATTAAGATAAAATATATGGAAAGAAAGATTTTTCAAACCAGCAGTATTCTTTATGTCCCATATCACTTATAACCAGTTTGTATTGTCCTAATGAAAATGAAAATACCTTCTACACAGTGACATGTAAAAATCTTTTAAAATTGATTTCTATTTTTACTTATCTTGCTGATATTGAATATAATAATATTTTGAAATTCCTAAGAATGTGTCCATGGTTATGTACAAAAGAATGTATTTGACTTTCATCTAAAATTCTCTTATATATTTCTAGGGAATTAGAAAGGGAAATAATGTAAATAGAGGACAATTTCATGAACTCAATCAGTTCATGCACTGCAAGAAAAGTCATCACATATGTGATTTTCTATGTTTTGCCTACCGAAACTACAGTTTAGTACTTGCAAAGACTACATAAACAGAAACTTTTCCTAAACATGTGAAAGAAAAATGTATCGAGAAGAAGGCACTTGAGAAGAATTATTTCAAAATAAGTCATGCCATTCTTGTTACGTTATCGTTCATGTTAGGCCAAATTCATGTTGTTTCTGTATGAACACACACTGAGGGATTCTTCAGGTTATATCGAAGAGCACAGCGGAAAGTCTCCTGACATTGTGGATACAGTATAAGATATTAGGAAGGGAAATATTGAGTAAAAATATGACTCCAGTTTGACGTTTATTGTCACAAGTTAAAAAATATATACTTTTGGTATATTTCTATTGAAGATATGTTGTCTGATTGTGTGTAATAGTCTAAGGGAATCTACTCTGTACCCAAAAGAATACCTTTTTGCCATATAAACGGATTCATAGTTATCTTGTAGGTCAGAACGTAACTGTGTGATAGGGTTTGCAAGACTTCCTCTTCATGGAGGCCGATTGCCCTCTTTCTTCCTCCGGAGAACTGGTTGGTTCAAAAGGTGGCCCTTGTCGTTAGCAGCTGAGTGCAGCACCACCACATAGCTCACAGTAGAGAGTAATTCCAAAGTAAAGTAGTCACTCTAGGACAAAGTAAAAATGTATCACTGACTACTTAACACTACAACAACAAGTGAATTATTAGCTCACGAAAAGTATATTGAAAATATGGAAAAGCATATAGTAAAGGACAGAGCAAAAGTATATTTCTAGATATATTACTTATTTGAGTTTTCAACTAATTTTATTATTACAGATAACTATTTATTGGACAATAATTACCTTTATCAAGATTTGAATGGAAGGGGTAAGAGGAATCATTGTTTCTTAAACAAGGAGTTTCTGTTCACGGTGAGAATAAATTTGGCAATGGGTATTGGTTACACACAGCACAACTGGTGCAACCACCATTATTTAACTGAGAACATGAAAACGTTTTGTATCGTGTGCTATATATTTTTTATAGCGATGTAAATATGAGATTCATATATACTGTCCAATAGCCAATCCTGCTGTCATTGTATCAGCACCTCTGCCTAGGAATTTAAATTTATTAGGAAAAAGTATGAATTTTCCTATAGTGGCAGAAAACAAATAAGAGTAGTGTTATCTATCAAATGAACTACTAAACATTATAATCCAATATGAGTTTTGTGATTGATTTTAAGAATTTCCCAATAACAATGAGAGAATATCAACTCTACTGCAAGATACAGTTGTAATAAAAGGAAAGCAGAGTGGAATGTAGACAGCACTACGATGTCACACTAGATTTAATGTACTGAAAATGAGGTCAGGGTTTTGACATATGATAGAATGTGTCTTCTATTGAGACAGGGGGGACTCGGTATTGCTTGCGGCACGGTACTGTAAGAAGCTTTCTGGATTATTTTGGTCTTCTGAAATTTGTTCTTACCTTCCCGCCGAGTGTGTGAGAAATAACTGGAGTGATTCCGAGGGAAGGAAATGCACCTCACATCTGCCAGGTTCATTTAGGAGTTTTTAAGTTTCTGTGCTAAACTAAGATGCTCCCTGGTATTTCTCAATTACACTGTGAATAACTTTTGCTTCTGACCTGTAGGTTATAAATTTACTATTGATGGGCTAGAGGGAGAATGGTCTAAAACTCAGAGGCACTTAAAGATTTACTTGGGCTGAAAGGAGCCTTAAAATGTTCCAACTGCCAGCCCAAGGGGTCCAAGAAACTAGAGCAGGAGGTACCAAACTTTAAAGAGATCATTTATTCAGTAGGGTAATTACTGAACCCCTGCTGACACCTCTTCCATGAAGCATTCCCAACCCATCTCCCACCCTGAACCGTGTGCCAGAATGAATTAACTCTCTCTGCTGCATGCAGTAGCACTTTGGAAAGCTTCACATACTTGTTTTACTGATTTCATACTTGTAGATATTCTTGTTTCCTGCAACCAATTATGACCTTTAACATTATGGATTAACTTTTACTATTTTCTATAACTTTCACACATATATCAGTAATAACTAAGATTTTTATTTTGTTTTTTTTTTAACTTAAAATTAATTTCAGAAGACACTATGAAAAGAACAAAGGGGGGCAGGGGAAGATTTACTGTACCAACAATGAATTTCAAAGCTGGTAGGTTATTGGAGAATCAAGCATGATTTCATTGAAAAATATTTAGGAGAGAGTGTGTGTGCGTGTGTGTTCTAAGTTTAGCTCACCACAAAAAACCTTTGAAATGTTATCTGTGTGTGTGTGTGTGTGTATTCTGCCCAGTCCACATGAATACAAGGTCTTTAGAAAGTGATATAGAGATTTTGTCAAATATTACATCACATCAGGTCACCCCATCTTTGGAATACATATATGTATATTAAGAAATAAAATTTGGAGGACAATATATGGTCAAGTGATGAATTTAATGAATGAAAATTAAAAAAACAAAAGTAAAATTAAAATAATATCTTGCATTATTTTAATTGTGATAAATATCTATAAGAAAAATTCATCATTCCTACATTTATTAAACAAAATTCAGTGACATATTCATGTTGTGTACCCATCACATCTATGCCTTTACAACCATTTTAAAGTTAGTTTGTCTAGTTAATTGTGCTCATGCTATTGCCCCCATGCCAATTTTGTCCTCATAGCATCCTTATGAGTTAAATTAAGCAAATATATCAACAATAGAAATTCATTTTTCTTTCATATGCCATAGTGAGGCATAATAGCTTCCCAAGATTGCCTATCATTTAAGCTCCATTAGAAGTTCTCTATTTTAACTCTGTTCTCAATTCCCAACAAAGGGATATAAATTGGCACATGATAAACAATTATAATATGATTTAACACTGCTGTGAGTGTTATTTACAGAACTCAAAACCTCCTCATTTCAGCCTCACTTCTATTACTTTAAGTCTGGAAAATAAGCTTAAAATTAGATTGCCAGAGATACTTGGAGTGTAGATTATGTTGATTCCATAACCAGAGTAAGCAATAAGGTTTCTCTTGACCACTACAAAGCTGGAAATTCTAGACAAAAAAATTTAGATCAAATCTGTTACCAAATAACTAGGGGAAAATACTATTAATAATTTTTCGTTCTCTCTTTAAATAGATCTTATTGTGCAGAGCAGTTTTAGGGTTAGAGAAAAAAAACAGATGGTACAAAGCATAAAATTTCTACATGACTCCTTACCCCTTTATAGTGTTTCTATTTTTAAAATTTCCCATTGATATGCCATATTAGGTACAATTGATGATCAACTTTTAAATATTATTATTAACTAATGTCCAGAAAAACTCAAAAAGGTCTACTGCCACAGATTCAATTCTGACTCATAGCAACCCTATAGATCCTCTCTAAAATGTTTGTTAGAAAGAAAAGTTGAAATGGAACTCATTGAGGAAAAAAAAATAGTTAATCTTCTGTTAATCAAAATTTTAGGAATATATATTTTTTTAAGATTTAGTTTTATAAATCCAAAATATAACAGTCTTCCTCCCTTGCAGTGGAAATTCCTTTTAAGCTCAATCAGTGGGATGTTTTCACTCAGGAAGGTATTTAGCAAGGTCATTAACATAAATAACTAGACAGGAAGCATCCCCCATTCAGAGACCTCAGGAGAATCCAGGTACAGAAACATCCTCATGGACAGGCATTGGAACATCCCAAATTTAGACAAAGAAGGCTTCAGCAGATGGTGGTCTAATGAGCCCTGGGGAGATGTTAGTATGGATAATTTCCTGTAATCATCGCAAATTTTGCATTTGTCACATTTCTCAGAATATCAATCGTATCCTGTAATTACAAAACCTGCTAATCACTTCCTGCGATCATTGTAAGACCTGTTTTCTTGTCACACATTTTAAGGTATATCACTCGCTTGATTTTCACTGACTCTTTGAAGCAGTTTGGAAGTAGCAAACCCCACTATTTCCTTCTGTCTCATGGTTCAGAATAACTTGGTATCTCTGTCTCAAACAGTGACCAGTGATCTTGGATCTTGTTTCCCGGCAACAGAATCAGAACCCTGAAATTACAAATGAAAGAAAAATGACTTATTATATTAACAAGTCTCTAAATAATAAATAATATTATTTTAAATTAATATTAATAACAATACATTCTAATAGGTATTTATGGAAAGTGAGAATAACTATAAATTTTTTTCCTATCCTTCTATCACTTGGTGAAATATTGTTCCCCACACATGAATCTGTGCTGTCTGTGGGACTGCTTTGACAGGCAAAAAACGTCTCCAGGGAAAGACATGGAAGTACTGAGTCTGAAGTTCAAAACTGTGCAGCTTTTGTTCTCAGACTCCAAGAATGCTGCTTTGATTTAATGATTTAATGATTTAAATGCAATTTAGTCACCTGGGTCACAAGATATCCCATGGAAAGAAAGACCTAGTCATCCTAACTAGACTGACTTTCCCCCCTGAGGTCCCAGACAGCTTTACAGTGAACAGACAGGGAACATTCCAAGAGAAATCTGCCCAAAGCCCCAACTCTTGGAACTGTGACAAAATAATGATAGTACTTTAAATACTCTCACTACCGTAGTGGTTACATCCATATACCTAGTAAATAACTGAAAGTGTCCGAACTCCAGTGGTTTTGATAAATAAATCCACAAAGATAAGAATAGGCGTTGAACTTCTTCAGTGTCTAATACATGGAGATGATAAAGCTTTTATTAAATACAGTGAGTGATATAATGAAATTTAAAGGACAGCTGTAGTTATTTTGTCAATTTAAAAATTAATAATTTATCCAACCAAAGCATTTTACTAGAAAACATCTCTTACAAAAGCATGCGTATGACAAACCAAGTAAAGGAAAACATCAGCGAGATGCAAGTAACGGCCTCTGTTAGCAGCACACGGGAAGGGTCAATGAAGAGTGTGTGAGAAGTAAATGATAGTTGGGTTGTATGTTTATGTTTTTGTTTTTTTGAAAACGTTGGAGCTAAGATAAAATATTTGAAATTTGTAAGAAATTGACTCACAAAAAGTTAAAAGAGAGTGCTGACAAAAGTAACTTTCTTTAGGACATTGTGAAATGATGGATGAGAACAACAGAAAAAATTCGGGCAAGACCCCCGGAAGGACAAAGTGAGAATTAGTCACGAGTTTCTTTTCAGCAGTTTCCTTCCTCAAACCAGCAATGCAAACCAATTATTTGTCTAAAATCAATGTTGGTCCTGCCCTCCTTATTTAAAAAGTCTTTACTGATACCCCCGCCGATCTCAGAATAAAATCTACATCCCGTCATCTGGCTCCAGTCTCTCTTTCCATTAGGTCACTCAGAGAAAATATGCATTTACAACATCGTAGTTTCTCAATTCTCCATTAGCTAAACAGTCATTTTAAATACATAATTTTATAAAAAGATATCAAATTTGATAAATTACGCGAGGAAACATTTAAGTGAAAGCTTTTTACTCTATTGGGCATACTTCCATGCATTCATCAACATACTTTGGATCAGCATATTTTGTGTAGTGACTCTGTTAGGTTTCTCCTGTGGGAAATACCTCGGTTCAGCCTGCTTTGTGATCCAAGTGGGTTTTTATGAAGGACGGAAGAAGTTTCCAGTATTAAACCTCGGGGGACTGCACACCCACCCGTGGCCCCCTGAGGCCAGAGACCGCAGCTCAGCTGAGCAGAAGAAGGTAAAAGGGGCCGGCGGTCTCACTTTCACAGTATTTGGGGCCTTCGGCTGGGAGACGTGGTCAGATGTACTGGTTGACCCCATTGGCTGAATTAAGCCCACCTGGCCTAGTTTAGGCCAGCCAAGTGTACTGCCAACCTGGCTCTAGGCTAGCTTGAATTGGCGCATGCCCAGTAATCTTTATGGCTGGCTGAGGCTCACCTGGTTCTCTTCCAACCCCCTGTAGTGGGGCCTCCAAGCATGGCCCCTGCTTCTCATTACCTAACAATTTTAAGATATGTGTGCAGATAAAACTTTATAATGGTTTAATTATTTCAGCATTTACTATACTCGTGTGAAACTATAACATTATGCTAACAGATTAATTCCTATCCAATAGAAAGACACTGTTTCATAAATTAAGGCATGATGCACATTACAATGAAAAAATTATCAAGGCTTATTATTATAAATATTATCCATGCATTTTTGGATTATTTTTAGTTTAAGATGTGTACAGACTATTAAAATATCACTAAAATTTAAATTAAATCTGAGTACATAAGAATTTACTTTGTGTTAAATTAGCTATGTATCAAATTTTAATTTTTTTCCATACATAGTCTATGTACTCCTTGGAGTAAGAATTCTATATCATTCATTTCTGTGCCGTCATTTACTACACTGAACTATGGACAGCATTTATGATGTTGTTATTTTACAACAGGAAACATTGAATTTAGAATAGTTAGAACAGATGGCAGGCAGTCCCTTATCCACCTGGCTGTTCTTTGTGTGGTAGCTGAATAGCAACCCTGATTTTTGGTGTATTGAATTAATGAATTATAGAAGGTGTAAAAGAAAGAAGATTTAAAATAACAATCGAGAATTTTTTTAAAAAAAAGAGAACATGAGAGAGGGAAGAAGCGACAATGGAAGAAAAGTTAAAAGATAGTAATTGTCATGATTATACATATGGAACATAGAATTTTAAAAGAAAAGTTTTGTTTTTGTTTTAAGTGTTACTTTCTTCTCCTATGAATTGATAACATGTTGAGTATATTTTTATTTCTGTCATTCATCAAAGAGCATTAGGTTTCTTTTAGTCAAAATATAACTAAATTTTCCAAAGTATTTCTTGATTGATAGACTTTTCAGATTTATTAGTATCTCTTTAGTAAAATATGTTTTTAGTTGGAGTTGGAAAACCTGTATAATAGTTTTTGTTTGTTTGTGTTTGTTTTTACTATGTTAACAAATTTATTAATCAGGAAAACAAATTGAAACTAAGACTACTATAGTTGACCAATGAAATCACATCAACCCACCGAAAAAAATACCAGCCAAAGCTCAGGAAATTAAAGCCGTAAAGAGAAGATCTTAATTCCAGCATCGTTGAATTAATAACTAGAACCCTTCAAATAAAGAAAATGTAAGCATCAGTACAAACATAATTTGGACACAAATGTAACTGTGTTGAAATCTGGTTGTCTTGACATAGAATAGCATCTTAGTCTGTAGGTGCATTAGGGCAAAGACCATCACCATCGCTGGATGTGATCCAATTAACAACTGTAGTTATATTATAAGGTATGATTCTTTAACCAGACAACCTTGGCTGGGGAGGGGACAGTTTCGAGGGACACTATATTAAAAGGAAGTTCAGAGGGAGCAATTGAACCTTACATCAAAATAGCACATCCATAGAGCCTGGCAAGGACTCCAAGTGAAAAAAAGGAAATTCAAGAGGAATATAGTATCTTATTTACAATTACTAGCTCTTGCAGTGTTTTAGAGCAATATGAGGCACCTCAATGATCTAGACCAGATGGGACATTAAGAGGACTTAGTAGATATTTAACAAGTATAAACTGAGTCAGCCTACTGCACTCATATGTGGATTGAATGTCTATTGGTAAGTATTCTCATGGGTTTTTTTTTCATTCTGTTGGAATATAGGGCCAGTTGTCTTCCATTCAGATAATCTCATATTGCTTGCATAAATAATTGACAAGTGTTCTTAAAGTTGGAGATAAGTAAGCCTGAAGATATAGTGGCTACATTATCTCATAATTAAATTGTTATGGTACGAGAACGGTAATAGGAAAGAAAGATACCAATCCCTTGGAAGCAAGCAACTCCAAAGAAAAACCCTGCAACGACTCCCATTTCTGACTCTATTGTAATCATTACCTTTATGAAGCAAACTCCGTGGTTTACTTTCATCTATGTTTGGAGTACATTCAGTTTTATAGCTGCTCTTTGGAAATTTTTATCAACCCCAATTATTAGTATCTTCCCCAATCTGTCTATTTGGTGACACCACCACAATGCCATGTATTTTGGATCTTCTTTAGTGCATTCCTTCGATAACCACCTGTTGTATCACATTGTGTCAGAGCCTTATTAAAATTATTCTTAATCTCATGGCTGAAAACAAACATTATGATTGCAGCGATGAGTTTGAGCAACAACCAAAAAACACCAAAACCCCATCGAGTTAGAAACAGTGCGTATATTTTAGCATCCAGGCAGAAGAAGGTAATAAAACAGGTACCCAAAAGATTCATGACAGTGCCAGTGCCAAGGATCATGAAGGAGACATTGCTGCCCTTCTCTTTTAAAAGGGAAAATAATTCTCCAGATTGGCCTGGTGCCAAATGCCAACAGCAAGGACAACACCATTGAAACAGAAGATGAAAGTGTGGATCAAGAGGATGCTCTCGAAATGAGTAATAACTGGTTTGGGCTGCAGTTTCCATCACAGCGTCACCATGACTTGACTAAGATCCCACGCCATCACCCCTTAGAATTATTTTCTTAAAATCATGTTTAAAATTTGGTACATTTGGTACATCAAGTTGTGTGTATATTTCAATAAACTCTCAGGAGCCATGCCTTGAGCAAAAAATTGAAAATTCTATATAAAAACCAGATTCTTATCATAGGCTATATCTTAAAAATATGCTGTCATCATCCACAGTTAGTAAAAATAAATGATCTATAGTGGGCAAACTGTAATCTATCTTATGATGAAGTATAAAAGAGTACTGGATGCTAACATCACAATGCATTAGAAAATCATGACCTTTGTGAACAAGAAGTGTTCGATGGGCCAATGAACATAGAGTTAAAGCTAGTGAGGGGCACTTAGGACTCTGCTTTTAGACAAAATAAAAGTACTTCTTTAGACAAAGAGTTGACCACCATCTCTTTTGCAATTAAAGCTACGTTGAAAGCACCCACTCTTCTGTACATTGTCTATCAGTGACTTTGAGCAACAAGGCAGAGTTAAGAACTTAGGGCAGATCCTTTGAAGCCTGCAAAGTTAAAATTTGACCCACACTTTTTTTGTTTTTAATTGTTTTATTATGAGCTTGTACAACTCTTATCACAACCTATACATCCATCCATTGTGTCAAGCACATTTGTTGCCATCATAATTTTCAAAACATTTTCTTTCTACTTGAGCCCTTGGTATTATCTTCTCATTTTTCCCCTCCCTCCATGACTCTTCCTCCCTCACGGACCCTTCATAATTTATAAATTATTATTTTTCCATGTCTTACACTGACCGATGTCTCCCTTCACCCACTTTGTCCATCCCCCAGGGAGGGGGTTACATGTAGATGCTTGTGATCGGTTCCCACCTTCTCCCCCACTTTTCCTTGCCCTCCTGGTATCACTACTCTTATTATTGGTCCTGAGGTGTTTATCTGTCCTGGATTCCCTGTGTTTCCAGCTCTGATCTATAGCAGCGTACATCCTCTGGTCTAGCTGGATTTGTAAGGTAGAATTGGGATCATGATAATGGGGGTAGGGGGAAGGAAGCATTAAATAACTAGAGGAAAGTTGTATGTTTCATCAGTGCTATACGACACCCTGACTGGCTCGTGTCCTCCCGAGACCCTTCTGTAAGGGGATTCCCAGTTGCCTACAGATGGGCTTTGGGTCTCCACTCCACACTCCCCCGCATTCACTATGACATGATTTTTGTTCTTTGATGCCTGATACCTGATCTTATCGACACCTCCTGATCACACAGGCTGGTTTGCTTCTTACATGTGGGCTTTGTTGCTTCTCAGCTAGATGCTTGCTTGTTGATCTTCAAGCCTTTAAGACCCCAGACGCTATATCTTTTGATAGCCGGGCACCATCAGCTTTCTTCACCACATTTGCTTATGCACCCACTTTGACTTCAGCGATCATGTCAGTAAGGTGAGCATCATGGAGTGCCAGTTTACTAGAACAAAGTGTTCTTGCATTGAGGGAGTGCTTGAGTAGAGGCCCAATGTCCATCTGCTACATTAATACTAAACCTATAAATATATGCACATAGATCTATTTCCTAATTGTCATATATCAATATATTTACATATGTACATGCCTGTATTTAAACCTCTGTAATTGGCCTTTGCCTCCTAGTTCTTTCCTCTATTTCCTTTTACTTTCCTCTTGTCCCACTATCATGCTCAGTCTTCATTTGGGTTTCAATAATTCCTCTTGATTACATTGCCTTTGGTGAAGCCCTAACAGTCCTCCTACACCCTCCTCACCATCGATTTTGGATCACTGCTTGTTCCCTTGTCCCTGGGTTTGTTAACACCCACTTCCTTTCCCCCACCTCCCTTTCTTCCACATCTGCCCCCCTGGAACCATCAGTCCTGTGGTTTTTCTCCTCCAGATTGATTACCCCACCTATTTTATCTAGATAGACCTGCAGAGATAATAATGTGCACAAAAAACAAGACAGCAAAACAAAGCAATAAAAGAAAACAACAAAAACAAAAGACCAAGGACCAAAAAAGGCCTGTAAATAGTTCAAGGTCTGTTTGTTGACCTTTAGGAGTGTTTTCTGGTCGATTCTGATGGGATGCCACACCCTGGCCCCAAAGTCCATTTTTTGTATTCTCTGGGGACTTCATTGTTCTGTTCCCCTTGCTGTATTGTTGCACACCCTTAGTGTTGCATCTCAGTGTTGTAGGGTCAGATTGAGCACAATTCCCACACTGTGTCTCCAGTGTTGTCCCCCATAGTGCTATAGATCAGTGAGGGACTTCGTGTCTCATAGTGGAGTCAGTCCTATGTCTCTCTCTGTGCTTTGGCTGCTCTGAGCTTGGTGGGCCAGGAAGTGTTCCTCTCTCTCTCCCTCTCCCTTCATTTGCTCCTGTGTGCTCTGATCAGACATGTTCCTCTCCCTGAGCTGTAGTTCAGTGCTGTCCTCTGAAGTGAATTCTTCTGTAGGGAGGGGGGGGTATCCACATAGTTGGGATTAGGGCCATCCCCTCAGATCTCTCTATTGGTTCCCTGCTTCATGCCAGTATGTTGCATTCATGTCTTGGAGCACCATTTGCCAACACTTTTACAAAGAAAGTTGACCCCTAATTCAGACAATCAAAATAGACCAAATATCTTCAAGCTTGAATTGGAATACCTCCTACTATCTCAAAGGAAAACTGATAGGGTGTGGATAGAAATGCAAACTTGTTCTATTCTAGTAAACTGTAGTCTAAGTAATGATTTTCCATACTTAATTCATCCAACAATCTTATATACTTTTAATGGGGTGTTTTAAACATGAGAAAGTAGAGATTACTTTTAATCTCATTCATTGATCTCACCAGATCCATTCCAGACCAAATTAAATCAATTGATTATTGTAGTACTAATGTGCAATTTATTATTGCAGGTATTATTATGTAAAAATATATATATATATATGTTGATAAAATATATGAATGAAGTAAATGAAGAGTTTGGAAACAGAGTTGTAAAAAAAATCAAAGCAAAACTACAGCAGTAACAGCAACAAATGACCTTGTGCTTGGATCACTGCTGTGTGGTTAAAAGGTCTGAAAGGGCAGTCAGAGAAAATGGGATAGATAGGTTTTTTCTCTGCCAGAGTTAACATTTCATATTATGCACCTTAAAAGGTATTGGAGGAATTTACTGGCATATGTCTGACATATGCATAAGTGCAATCCTCAATTCAAGTAGCTTAGAAATAATATAGTTTCATTCACACCTGCACACTTTTAAATTTAAGCTTAACAATAAGAAAAAATATAGAGTTGTAATTGTCAAGTTTTACACAACCACTTCAACTCCCAAAGGGTGAAAGTCTATATCTATGATAATCAATTCCTATTATTTTATTATTAGACTTAATTTTATAGTCTGCATGATAATGAGATGCAATGTTCCAGAAAGATAATGTATTTTAATAGAGTCAAGTGTATTTAATTAAGTTATAAATATTTAAATACATTTGTAATTTTTTTATCTGTATGCTTACATAGGTTGGGAACTTGTATAAAAATAATATAAAACTGGTCATTAATTAAAAATGATTCAGATAGGAACAATAAAGTTTTTCTTAGCTGATTAAGTTTGGCTAGGAAATTCTGGCCTCAAGGAGCAACCATTTTGACAAACTTTTCAACTACCGGAAAGAGGGGGCACCTAGAATGGAGTTTAGCAGGAAGGGAGCAAGGTTAACTGCTTGAGAACACATGAGGGCATTTTGAATTGTGAATTAAATGGATGCATAATCTGGAAAGCCCAAGAGTTTCTTAGGAATCACATGTGCTATTTCTGTCTTCTTTCTTAAAGCAGTAGTAAACCACACGCATCCAACCAATAGGGATCCTGTATTGCCTAAAACAATGGAATAATGCAGCTTCAGGGCATAGTCAACTGCATTTTACTGAAGAAATCCTTTGGGACAAGTTGAGTGGAGAGTTGGCTATGTCCATACCCACAAGGGGCAGCCCTTATTCTGACAAAGAGAATCGAGTGACCAGCCAAAACAGATTATAAAAATCCAATTGTTCTTATA
>NW_022111320.1:8672636-8674796 GCF_000313985.2 Echinops telfairi | reverse complement strand
GCTGTTTACTTTTCTAGTCCATGTTCTAAAGACAAAATGAAACCTTTAAGTACATTTGCATGCATTAATACCAGAAGGGGATTTAGAGAAAATGAAAAAAAAGCAATAGCTACTCTCATATTTAATCATCCTCTACTTGGGCTCTATCTCCAATGATTTCAAATAGCAGGCACTAATTACATCAGGAAAATTATTTGTAAAGAAAATAAATAGCCTTTGGCAATGAGCTGTTCACTGAAATGAGTTCATCTGACTCTATCTCAGTTAATTATATTGTTTGACATTTCAACCCATAAAAGTTCCCTCCATTTCTTATTAAAATACCTTGCGTATGTTTCTAACTACTGACACGTAGATCCTGGTCTACTTCTTCCTTCCAGACTAGATATTAGGACTATCAACACTTTACTTTTCCCTAGACTCCTATTCAAAGATATGCACAGTGTTCCAAAAAGCATGCCTCATTTACCAGGTGAAAGAACCCTGCCGTGTACCGCAACCCTGAAGGCACTGATATACAGCGCTGAGTTTGGAGGCCTAGTTAATCCAAATGATTCTGGGGCACTCTGGTTTCCTATAGGTATTCATTGCTGAAGAAAGCAGATTTGAACTCAGTAGTACATCCAAATGGAAAGCCAACACCATACTAGTAGTAAAATATAGACTAAAAGACTGTTAGGGACAGTTTATAGAGGAAATAATGACTAGGAAAGTTAAATTAACCAAGAAAGCAGGCAATATATGAGAAAAATCACAGGTTGCAAAAACAATCTTTGAGGAGTATGACAGACATTAACAGGAGCATGGTAAACAATGTGACAGTGGAAAATACCTCGTGAAACCTGTTAATTTCCTCAATCGTTTCCCAGATCACAAACTTCTTTCTCCCCAAAGACCAGGGTCAACAGTTTCAAGGGTATGCATAGCAAGGACACTCATGACTCCGAGTGACCTCAACCGGAGGCCCCAGTACTAAGCAGAGCTTGGAACTCAGACTAAAAGAAGTGTGTGCATGGCTAACTAGTTATGCTAAGAATCCCAGACACTGTTGCTACAAACTCCATGGGAATCTTCAGACATTATCTTTCTAACTTTCATTTTTATATCTTGAAGTTAGAGTAACTCTATGCCTAAATATTTTATAAAGTTTGTATCAGATATAAAAATTGTTACAAAACTAAAACTTTTAGTTAGATGGTGTTTCCTGCTTTGAAAATTTGCATGTATGGGTAATTTGTAGGAATCAGTGTCACAGGAAGGAAACGCTAGGTAATAATAGTGGCGAAGTGGTTGCACGTTGATGAGCAGTTTGAAACCACCAGCTGCTCCAAAGGAGAAAGGAAGGCTTTCTAACCCTGAGTTGATTGCAGTGAGTTTTGGGATTTTTGCCTCCCCACCCCACAACCCTCACAGATCTTTCTCTCGGTTCTTATTAAGCTTATAAGAAAGTAGTTAGATGAGTGATATGAAGGAGGTTTGATTGAAGTTAATGAGTTTCTCAAAATGCTACATCTCCCACAATTGTTAGGAAAACACTTTCACTAGTCTGAGGATGCCTCACTGGAGGAAATGCAGGTTTTTAGACTGTTGATGGCAGACCGTCTGTGATTTTGTAAACCTTGCACTATTGGGTAGATTTTCATAACAAACCTCCCTACTAGAGATGATGCACAGGCACCCCAATGTTCATGCTGTGTCCTTGGTGCCAAGCCAGAACCTGGAGGCCAATTCAATCATTTGTGGTATGGTTCAAATATCCCGATCATCTCAGCTGGCCCCTTCCACTGCCTTCTCCTTTTGTTGGGGAATTCCTTACATTTGGAAAAGGACTGATAAAATAATATGTCTATTCCGTTCTCCACCTTCCTCTGTCCTGGACCTCTATTGATTCAGGAAATACGCCTTCATGTCCTTTGTGCAAGGCAGATACAAGGAATATTCCCATGACAAAGATGTAATAAGAATTGCTTGAAACCAAAGAATAAGCAATGGTATTGCAATTTAACCTCTCAGTTAAATATGCAGCAGAAAAAAATTGAATATTTGAAATCATCCTTTCTTCTAAGGAACATTCTTGTTGTACTTTATCCAAGACAGATTTATTTGTTGTTCTGCTAGTCTATAGTACTTTCAATATTCTATGTTAACACCATAATTTAA
>NW_022111320.1:8645611-8671931 GCF_000313985.2 Echinops telfairi | reverse complement strand
ACACACACACACATACACACACCTAATTTCTCCTAATAAACCTTCCTAACTTTATTTTTAAAATTAAGTGTGTTTTTGCATAGAACAGCTTATATGTTTTAAAACATAAAAAAACAGAGCAAGTATGTATTCAAAAAAGAAAGACATAAGCTACTTAGAGATCACTATACCAGGATTATTAGGTGCTTAATACACACAGAGAGAAGCTTTATAAGATATGAAAAATTTCCACCACTTGTCCTTCAACAATAGGTTGAACTGTGTTGGCTTGTGTGTTGCTAAGTTAATGATGCGGTAAGCTAAGTTACTGATATTTCAAATACCAGTTGGGTCACCCACAGTAAACAGGAATTAGCAGCTTCCAGACTAAGAACAGATTTTGATGAAGCAGTAAGTTGTTCACTTCAGAACAATTGGCTACTGAAAACCGTATGGATAGCAGCAAAACGTTGCCAGAAATTGAAGATCTATAATGATTAGAAACAGAATATTTTCAGAAGTCATCTTAAAGGGTGAGGCCCTAAGTCAAAAGGCACTCAACATATGAGCTTATCTAAGTTGAACTGAGGATAATGATGTGGATGGAATAAAATCCTTGGAAGCAAAGTGTCTGAGACTTTCATTTGCTGATAAGTTACTATTAAACATGAGAAGCAACTACTGCAGAAATCAATAAATAATTCAAACTTGGACTGTACAAAGTATGAATCCAGGCAAATTTCAAGTTTTCAAAAAGGAAATGAAAAACATGAAGATTGATATTTTAGGTGTGAGTATGCTTAAATCAACTAGTATCAGCAGTTTTGAATCAGACAATGACATGATCTACTATGCTAGGAATAATAGATGCATGAAGAATGGCATCACATTCCTTGTCAAAGAGCTAGTTCAAGATCTATCTTCAAGTACAGTACTGTCTGTGATAGCATAATATCTATCCATATGCAAGGAAATCTAGTCATAAAGTAAATCTATTCAACAATCATATTCACAATTATGCACCAAGAACTAAAGCCAGTGAGAAAGAAAGTCAAGAATTCTATCAATTTCTTCAGTCTGAAATTAATCATACATGCAATTAAGGTGTATTGAAAATGCTTGGTGATCGGAATGCAAAAGTTGGAAACAAAGAAGGAACAGTGACTTGAAAATATGGTCAGGGTAATAGCAATGAAGGTGGAGATATCATGATAGAATTTTGAAACACCATTGACTTCATCGCAAATATTTTTTTTAACAGGGTGAACAGCAACTATAGGTGAAATACACAGAAATCAAATTGAGTTCATCTTTGAGAATAAGTGATGGAGAAGCTCAATTATAAGAAGAAAAAACTCAGCCAAGGGATAATTATGGACAAAACATCAATTATTTATATATTCATGTTTAGGTTGAAATTGAAAAAAATGAAAACAAATCCATAAGAGCCAAAAATGGAAGTTGAGTAAATCTCACATGCATTTCTAGACTATCACAAGAATGAATTTGATGCATTGAACACTAATTACACAGGACCTGTGTTAGCCTGGGCACTTTAGAGAAACAAATCCACAGAAACTCATATATATGAGAGAAAGTTTTATATAAAGTGTAAGTGCACATCAAGAAAACATCCCAACCCAGTGCTACCTAAGCCCACAAGTACAGCATTAACCCATTAACCCATATGTCTGACAGCAATCCACAAAGTCCTCCTCCATCTCACAAAAGACAAGCAATGATGCCGACTGCAGGAGGAAAGCCAAATCAGTGAAGGGTAATCATCTCAGCTCTGGCAGGGGTCTCCACATGGGTACTCCAGCACCCAGGGCTGCATCAGGTTAGGTCCATGTGGCTTCTCCTTGAGGATGTCTTGCAGGAAGTGAGCCTTGCCAGCTGAAGCAGGGAACTGGTTAAGGAAGTTGTACCCTGATCCAACCATCAAAAAGCAAGAGACCCGAGAACTAGAAAGGTGAGGCTCACTGAGCCATTTGTCCCTCTGCCCTTCAATTACCCCCACATGTGTTTATCGGCCAGGTTGGCACAATAAACTTTAACTACCTCAGGACCCAATGATCTGTGGGATAATGTGAAGAATATCACACATGAAGAAAGCAAAGGGTTAAAAAAAAAAAGAAAAGGAGAAAAGTTCAAAATAATTGTCAGAATAATATCTGAAACTTGCTATTAATAACTAAGGCAAATGGAAGAAATATTGAAATAAAAGAACAGAACAGAAAGCTTCCAGCGACAGTTATAAAAATTCCCCCAAACACAAAATATTATAATAAAACGCACAAAGACCTAGAGTTAAAAAAACAAAAAGAAGAACATTCTCAGCATATCTTAAACTAAAGAACTTAAAAAGTCAAGTCTACAATTGGAATATTGAAATATTTCACAAGCACAGGTTAACATTAAAGCATTTAAGGAGGTAGCTATGTGCAAGAGTCAATGGTACTGAAAGAAGTCCAAGGCACACTGAAAGTATTAGCCAAAAACAAGGCTCAAGGAATTGATGGAATACAAATTGAAATGTTTCAACAAGTTAATTAAGCCCTAGAAGCACTCACTCATCTATGCCAACAAATTTGGTAGATGCCTAGTGGGCCACTTGAATGGGAGAATTCTTTACTTACACCCATTCCAAAGAAAGGTGACCCAACAGAAGGCCCAAAATTTAAACCAATATAATTATTATCATATACAAGTAAAATTTTGCTGATGATCATTCAACAATGGTTGCAACAGTACATTGACAGGGAGCTGTCAGATGTCAGGTCAGATTCAGAAGAGGATATAGAAATGCTAATCATTGCTAATGTCAGATGGATCTCCACTGAAAGCAAAGGATACTAGAAATATAGTTATTTATATTTTGTTGACTATGGAAAGGCAGTCTACAATGTGAACCATAACAATCTATGGAAAACCTTGAGGGAAAAATGTGAATTCCAGAACACTTCATTTTGTTCAGGCTGTTGTATGAACAGAGCAAAAATATTGATTACCTGGCTCAAAATCAAGAAAGGTGGGAGTCAGGGTTTATCTTCTCACCATACTTATTCAATCTCTATGCTGAACAAATTATTATTAGAAAAACTGCATTATACGATGAAGTATGTGGCTTAAGGTTTGGAGGTAATTTGCAGATGGCATAGCCTTGCTGGAAGGGACGAGGACTTAAACTACTTGTTGATGAAGATCAAGGATTGCTGCTTTCAATAGAGATTACAACTCAATATAAAGAGAACAAAAAATCTCACGTCTGGACCAATAGATAACATGATAAATGGAGAAAAGATTGAAGTTGTTAGTGATTTCATCTGATTTAGATCCACAATCAATTATCATGGAAGCAGAAGCCAAGAGATCAAAAAACACATTGCATTGGGTAGATGTGTGGTACAAGATTTGTTTAGTATTGAAAAGCAAGCATGTAACTTTGAGGACTAAGATGTACTTGGCCATGTGCTTACAATTGGCCCATATGCATGTGAAAGTTTGACATTAAACCAGGAAGACGGAAGATTTGATGGCATCCCTTCAATTTGTGTTTTGTCTTTGGGCTAATGTTTTCAGCGCTGCTTGAACTTTCATTGGCTCTTGCTCAGATGCTACCTTCTGAAAGGGTGGAATGGCGACGAGTTTATTGGCTGCAGTGACGCTGTATTCTTTCCATCTTCTTTAGATGCTTCCTCGATCATTCAACATTTTCCCCAAGAATCTTTTAATATTGCAACCGGAGGCTTGATTTATTTATTTTTCCAGTTCATTCAGCTTAAGATATGCTGTGTGTGTTTTTCACTTTTTGGTTTTCTTTCTTTCTTTTCTTTTTTTTAACTTTGTCTTTTCTAGCTATCATTTGAACTTTACCACACAGCCTTTTAACTTCATAGTCCCTTCCATTTGGTTTAGCTGCTCTATGATTAATAGGAGGTGTCAGAGTCTCTTCTGACAACCATGTTGATCTTTTCTGTCTTTCCTATCTTTTTAAAGACTTCTTGATTTATTGATGATGGTCTTGATATCCTTCCACAGCTCATCAGGTCTTGTCATTAGTGTTCAATTCATCAAATTTGTTCTTGAAATGCTCCTGAAATTCAGGTGGGATAGACTCAAAGATGTATTTTGGATCTATGTTAACACAAAGAAAAAAATCCCTCCTGTAAGATATTCAGGCATTATAACCCCTAAAAACACGGAGTGACTTGCAACTGTAGCATTTAGGGAATAAATGCTCTTGAGAAATTCTTGTCTTAGGTTCTACTATGTACTCTATTAGAAAATGTATTTCGGTGGACTAACTTGTAAGTGGTTCAAGTACATTGGGACAGTGAAAATATCTCATATAAAAATTAACGAGATGTTGACTTGTAGAAGTTAACTCAGAAGTCAAGCCCAGTAATGTTCAAAGTGCATAATAAGATGTGTGATTGAAAATTCTTTCAATCATTTTATTGGAGATTCTTATAGCTCTTATCACAATCCAAACATACATTCATATTTTCCTCTCTGTGGATATAAGGGTTTATTCAGTTTTAAAATGCATACAATAAACATTAACAGATTTTTCATCAGGACAATGGGATGGTACTATATTATATAAACAAAACTCTTACTTCATTGAAGTCAAATCCAAGAGCTTTATTGAAGATAGAATGAACATTGAATGGGAAATCATGAAATAGTAAGTCAAACCGGAGATCTCAGGAAAAAATGCAAGTTAGAAGTCATTATAGTACTAATGAGAGGAAATTAAAACATAATATCCTGATCTGTTTTCAATAATTAAGGTCAGTTTAAGGTGGGAAGATAAAATAGCTGAAAATAATGGGCTGACTTTTTAAGAATAATCAAATACCTGGAAGGAATGAGTTGCTGTGGATAGAGAGCTCAGGACCAGAGTTTTAGAGGGTACCAAAGTTTATTCTCATTGAAAACAAAGCACAAAATGGTTAAGAGACATAGTTTCAAGATAGAGGGTCAAAAATATTTCATGTTGATTAACAAAAATGTCATGATGAACAACTTTAAAGATAATCTCTTTATAATAACCTTGTTGAGAATATGAGATCTCTGGGGGAGGAGGAGATCAAATATTTTATGAAGCATTATTTTGCTCAAAAATAATCAAACAACCTGTACAACTGAGAATAAAAGTTTCCAAGAGGTCTTCAACTTCCTTAGTACAATAACGAACACACTGAATTCTTTAACAATAATGGCAGCAGAGCTCTTTCGGTTCACATGTAGAATCTTAAGGCAAGATTACATGGGGTTGAAGGTTATGTCTGAACGCTGTTACTTCAGTCATTTTACAAGTAGGTCAGATGCCTCTGTAATGGTTTTATATCTATTGCTCAAGAATTTATCAGATTTTAACTCAGTATTTAGCATATTAAAAATGTAATAAGTGGTCTATATTTTTTATCATTGCCTGCCATCATCTATCAGTAAAAGATTCCATCACCCTTCAATTTGATGATTGGTCTAACAAGGGAAAGCAAATCAGAATTTTTTTGGAAAAGTAGATTCAGGGAGATAGTTGTCTTCTGAAGACAGATCTGTTGAAAAGGGTATTTCTGAACTTGAATAGGAACTTTTCTAGACCTCGTTCTGAATGATGGCTTCAAGAATTGGGACCCCACATTGTGCTCTTATTCGTCATGGAACGAAACCCAAAGGGAATCTTTTTTAGAATAAGGTTTTCTCACCAATTGTTTCCTTTACTTCTGGAAATATGGATAATGGGAAATATATAACAATTGAAAACAAATTTTAGAATACTTCAGTTATCTTCTAATGCAGGGTGTCATTTTTGGAATAGTGACTCACCTGAACTACTGCCAGACTGTATATGTGATTATATAAAACTCTTCAGATCTGAAAATTCAACCTGATTTGATAAACTTGATCTCCATTTATTAGCTCTGCACTGTTAGTCCAACTATAGTAATTTGCTATTTATTGAAAAGAAATAGTAATTTCTGTGCTACATAGTACAGAGAACAGTCTTCCAATTATTTGAGTCATTAGTACAATTCTGTAGCCAGCAAATGCATGAAAAATAACATATTTCTAGATGCATTATCAATCCAAAGTTTTAATGAGGGCACTTTGTACCTCCTCATGTGGTATTATTCTACTAAAGCAGTAATACTTTGTACTTGTGTTTCCAGGTTAAAGCAGATGCTCCATTAGAGCTTCATAATCTGCCTGTGCCTGGAGTGATGAAGACATCTGTGAGCTTTGATGCTACCAGAGAATTTTATCTATATTCTTGCACACGATGGTAAAGCATAATTACTGACCATGAATTTGTTCATTGTTTCTATAAATATTTGTTCAGAGTCTTCTAGATGTTATAAACTGAACAAGTGAGGATTTGTAACATCATGGAATGTGCGTTGTGGAGGAGGGAGAAAGAAGCTGACAGACTCACATGTGGACGTCAGCAAATTATGTGTAAGAAGGAAATTGGTGTCTAAAAAAAATACCACTCACTGCCGTTGTATCATTGTTCATAGTGACTCCGGAGACAAAGTAGAACTGTTTCCTAGGATTTTCAAGACTGGAAATCTTTATTGGAACAATCTGTTTCTCCCTCAGAGAAGATGGTGAGTTTGAACAATCCACCTTGCAGTTAACAGTCTAATACTGCCCTGACATTACCACCTGGGCTCCCAAGGTTATCAAGTCACTGTTAAAGGATCCAAATGCTAGAATTGAATGTATATTTATAAATATTTATGGAATTACAGAGCCATAGCTGGTAGAGCATTAGAACCACTTATTTAAACAATGCCTTATGTTGAATAATGCATTTTATGGTTTGCTTAGTTTCTTCACTTTAATAGGTATTTTCTGTAATTGAGAAAAAAAGTTAATGGCCAATAGATATGAGGAATTATAAAATACCATATATGTAATTGTTCTAGAAGTATTTTCAAAATTTCAGCAATCTCTATAGGTATGCCTTTCATTCGTCATTCCGTGTCAAGTCAATGTTTGAGTTAGATGATGTTTCACTCATGGTTTTTATAAATTAACCGCAACTTGTGCAAATGAAATAACTGACTGCAATAATCACATTTAAGTAAAGGGTTAGATAAAACCGTTCCATCTCAATTCAGAAAAGCAATACAATCTTCCCTCGTTTTAAAGTGTTTCTTTTTACTCCTTGAATAAGCTTCATTGGTTTGTATGATAATAACAATCTGGTTATTTTGAAGGATAAATTAAAATAAATAATTGACTTGATAAGACAAAATGACTAAAGTATATTCAATTTTTATGGTTAAATTAAATTCTAATTGTATGAATTTTTAAATCCTTAAGGTTAAGATTAGAAATTAAAAAACAGTCCACTTTCTACATTTGTTTGAATAGCTCAGTATTTGTATGTTTGACAATTTTCTCTGTTCGATGAGATTAAAAACAGACAAAAGAAAAATAACGTTACTTGAAATGTAACAATGACAGTATTTTTAATTACTTACTAGAAAAGTCTTTTTTTTTTTTTCATTTCAAAGCGCACTAGAGATAGAGGAAGTCAGCGAGCTAAAAGTGGCATATGCTCCTAACCAGGTCTATGTCTTTCAGTGGAACAGCTGTATACAACATTTGTTTAGTTTTACTTTGGTGCAAGAAAAGGCTTTGTGCATTGCAATGATTTTAAAGCTGTATGCAGAGCGGGAGAAATTATGACGAAGATTTTGTTGTGAGTAGTGGTTGGTTCAATCCTTTCAAAGTGAAGGTAAATTGATAAAATACTTAAGGGCAAGGAAAAGTTGTCTATAAGTTAGATATCTATAACCTCCAGGCTACCTGTATTAAAGTTAGCCAAATGCTTAAATTAAATAATTTCTTCTCATCTAGACAAAAGTTTCTTGTAGCATCCTTAACATTTAATCAAAACAGACAAAAATAACCCTACTGTATTATGCTTTAAGTAAACTGAACATTTTTTGAGAATATATTACAAAAGCATGTACAATGCTCAAATTTTGAATTGGCTGAAAAATTATACTTTTCATGCTTTAACTGTTATATTTTACAACATCCAATGAACATTTTGTAAGTTTATTTTGGCCTTTCTCTCTAATCTACTCCCTAACTTCTCTTGCTGAAGGTTGGAGAAAATTACTTTATTCCCAAAGGTCCTATTTCCATTTCTTAGAATGAATCAAAGCATAATATTCAGTGTCAAGGAAACATTTTTTAACTCAAAATCTTATTGTCTTTAAATCAGTATTTGCTTTTGAGAAAAAAAAAGTATGTTCTCAGGGTCAAATGTCTTATTATGCTTTGGCCTTAAAGTCTGGATTAATGACATTATAAATTGACAAGCCAGCTCTCTCCAAAACTATTACCCTGTTTTCAAATAATTCCCCTGGATTTCCATGCCTTCAGACATGTCTCTTTACTGCCTATAATTTACTTCATTAGCCACAAACACCATATCTTGAAAAGCCCTTGTCTGTTGGCATTTTAGTAATTGGGAGAGTCTATGAAGTCTTCTTAGACTATATGTTTCACCTATCTACTTGTACTGCAATTAAATATATATATATATATATATTCCCCCTAAATACAATTCTTACTTGACTAACCGGATTCTATAGCAGAAGAAGTTTTTCAGAGAGCAGAGATAATTTATGGTGTGTAAACTCTCACCCAACCACAGTCAAGTTTGGTTTTATTCTGAAAAAAGAAAATGAACAAAGCCTCCTGTATCTCAAAACATTCCAATCTCTGGCTATGTATACACACACACACACACACACACACACACACACACACGGAACATAAAACTACCGCTTCTCTTAGAATGGCTTTTTGAACCATCAGAGAGACCATTTCTCATGCAGCATTATGATTTCTAATAAGTATTGTTAGCTTATCAGTTTAAATTTTATTGTCATAAATGCAAAAAATAAATTCACCACAGAAACCAACACTATAATATGATCATATTCTCTTGGGGATTCATGTTTCTAGTAGAACTTGATCCCAGATTACAATGAAAACATTAATTGGATTGCTACAGATAATGGAATCATATAGGAATGAATCAGAAGACACTTTTCCTCTTACAAATCAGTATGCCGGTGTGTTGCATTTCTATTTCTCTCTCGGGTAATAGAGGAGCCCTAGTGGTGCAGTGGTTGTGCATTGGGCTGAAATCCACAAGGTCAGCAGTTCAAAACCACCAGCTGCTATGCAGGAGAAAGACGAGGTATTCTACTCCTCTAGAGAGTTAGAGTCTCAGAAACCCCCAAGGGCCAGTCTACCCTGTCCTACAGGGTCATCCTGAATCTGAATCAACTTGACGGCAGTGCGTTTGATTTTGGTTTCTAAGGTAATAAGGATCAAGTCAGAAAAAGAGAAACCATTGCAGGCATTTCAAACAGAGGGGATTGCATACAGAAATTGCTTACACAGATGTCAGAATTTGAAAGAACCATCACTGTCCAAGGAGCGATCTGAGGACTAGAGCAAACAAATTTGTCTTGGAGGAAGTACAACCAGGAGGTATTTTAGAATTAAGGCTGGTGAAGCTTCTCACACATTTGAGCATGTTATCAGGAGAGACTCACCCTGGTAAAGGTAAAAGGTGAGTGGAAAAGAGAGGCAGACCCTCAGTGAGATGGATCAACATAGTCATTGCAATGCTCTGTTGGACATAAGGGTCACTGTGAATAAGACCTGGCTCAACGGCACCTGTGAACACAACGCGAGTTTTAGAGAAGCGGGAAACAGCTAAGCTCCCAGAGTTAGAACAGTAAGACGTTTTGTTATACATACATGGAGGTATGCATGACTAGTATTCCAGTTTCCTTGGGAGCCATTCTAGGGCATTTGCTCAAACCAAACTGATGTTATATGAATGGTCTTCTAATCACCAGTGTAGCACAGCTAACTCAGGACAGTGAACCACCCCTCCCATCCTCCTAGCATTCACCGGTGACTCCTGCAGTCAAATTCTAAGTGGTAGTTGGCTAAAGACTGAGTTAGGGGATAAAGTTTGCGGATTCCAGGGCCTACAATCACACAGCATAGATTAAGTATAGGAGTGACAGACAAAATGTAAATAGCAGCTATAACCTTATTACATGAACAATGCCTTAAAAGCGTAGCATGGTTCTTTAGTTACTGAGGCATACATCAAACACTACAGCTATTGCACATACATTTTCAGAGTTCTTTCTGTTTCTTTCTTCAATCTATATTTCCAGGACTAAAATAACCTTATCACACCTGAAGATTGTTTATGCTTAATGTACCTGGCATGTGGCATCTTAACGTATCTTTAGAAAAAATGATAATTATGTTAATTTTAAAGTAATCAAATTAGGTTCAACATGAAAAATATTTATGTTTGCTACAGCATACCATTTTTCTGTTTTTTACTACAGAAAGTAAAATATGTGTAGCTTAAATTATTCTTCAGAGAAAATAAATTGAGCAGTCAGATATTAGGCCTAATAGTATGCATAAATATATGCTTACATATTTTCTAAGTGAGCTTGTCTTTAAAATAATTTTTGAATGTAGTTTTCTTTTTCAAAGTCACTCTTTAAGAACATAAAAATCAACATAAAATATTATATATCCATTTCCACAAGTTTAAAGGATCAAATAAATTGTTTATTTTGCTGAGGAGTTGTTCAGATTATGAAGTGTCTCTTATCCCACTGCCTCTAAAAATCAGTGCACTGTTGCATTATTCATACCAAGAAACATTTCAACAGATTATCAGTTTAAGTAAGAATAAAATAAATTTTTAAATATTTTAAACAATTTGATTACCCTGTTGAAAGGAATTTGTAAATATATGGATTATGAGATTTTGCTGCCATCTTCTGATGAAAACTTTTAGAAGGAAAATAAATAGTTAGACAATATTCAAAAGAGAGTCTTCCTTCAGACTTTACTTGAGTTTGGTGGAGAATCCTGGAGTGAGCATAGGACAGTAGGTGTGCTAACGGTATCCCTCCTTATATCTCAGACATCTTCCTACCATTATGTCCAATTTCCTTCTTTGACTTTTTTAAACAAGGGATTCGATTTCCTGTGATGAGTCTCAAAATAATAATTGGAAATATTTAATGATTCTCCA
Source organism: Echinops telfairi (assembly GCF_000313985.2). NCBI lineage: Eukaryota > Metazoa > Chordata > Mammalia > Afrosoricida > Tenrecidae > Echinops > Echinops telfairi. The sequence continues at coordinate 8,660,827 of NW_022111320.1, read as the reverse complement.
CTATAAATAGACAAATTCAAATATAAAAACACAATGATGTATAATCTGAAAAACATTGTAAAAGTTATCAATCATGATGATTGCAATGTCTAAATTAACATTTTCTATTTTATCTTTCTAATTTCTAGTATCCATTGCAATGGTCAAACAGAACTCATAGACAAAATGCATGACTATTTTTATTAAGGAAGCTAACAAGTTATAATGCCAGTGAGAAGCGCTCAGGGTTGAGTTGTTTATCAGGTCATGCTACAAAGTTTTGTCAAATGCTCAGAGAGTATACCACTCTGCTATATGATTCTCAATAAGTTTAAGCACCATGGATCAGCGAACCCAATTCCCTGAAATAAATTCCCAGAGGCATCCCACTACAATTAACCTCAGCCCAAAGACATTGAGCACCACAGCCATAGGTCAGTAAGTCCAACTTGCCCAATTAAGTGCTCAGAGGCACCCACTCTGCAAGCCAACTTTCAGAACAAAAGTGCTCATCTTAACTTGTGGTTTGGGAAGTCCATACTCGTTTCCCTGCTCCAGCTCCTGGTTCCCTTGTTATTCCTCTGATGATGTAGCTGTCCTTTGGATCCAGGAGGTTCACTGAGTAGGAATCTCAAGTCCAGAGGGTGAACTCTACTTCTGGCTTTTATTTTTAATGAAATCCCTCCTCTTGCTTCGCAAAAGGCTTACTTAACCCGTAGCTTGACGTCACTTCAGGGAATCCTGTTGGCAATTAATCATAGGTGAATTCTATCAGTATCTCCCCCAACCTTCTTATCAGACCCATGCAGGGAAAGTTCTCTTGGTGAGAGTTAAAAGGCTTTGGCAACATTCAATAATTCACTACCTTAGCAATGATAAGTAAGCATAATTATCATGATTACAAAAGTTGTTAGATTATTTGGTTTGTAGTATTATTATGACACACATCACCTTCTAAAGGTAAGGTTATTGAGATCAAATTCTCCTATTTTTCGAATGATAGCATTGGAAGACAGAGCATGATTTGCCTTGCATTTACCATGGCTTGTTTTTGTTTTTTTTAAAGCATGTGCTTGTAGTTCAAAATGAGTTCAAGATTGCTTAATTGTAAGTTCAAGAATACCATGTTGTTCCTCTCCTGCATAAATTTCTGATCTCAAGACTGCTTGGTTTCCAACATTTTATTCTTCCCAAATGATGTACCTCTGACTTTTGAATATTCCCATTGAGATATAAAAAGTTCATCTGTTTGTAGTAAAGTTGGGATAGAAAACATAGGATCAAGTAAACACAAGCTACAATTTTGTATATTACTACACATGGCTACTTTAGCTGTTAGGATCCCTGGTGGTGTATTGGGTATGCATTTGGCTGCAATCGCCATGGTCAGCAGTTTGAAACCATCAGAAGCTCCTCACAAAAAAGACCAGGCTTCTACTCCTCTCCACAGTCTCACAAACTCACAGCGGGTCACTAAGACTCAATATTGTCTCCATGGCAGTGGGTTGAGTTGGGTTGGGTTGGGTTGGGTTTAACATATAGAACATGAGATAAGATACCTCTTAAAATAAGAAATCCCTGATAGTGAAAAATCAGTGAGCCATTCCCTTTTTAGTAATACACAAACGGTAAGATAGGCATAATATCCTGTGATTGTAGTTAAAATATGTTTATTTGAGAACTCTGTTACTAGAAGATTAATCTTTTCATGTTTACTTATTATACTATAATTCGTTCAAATATTTGAAAATGAGGTTGAGTCCCCCACAGATAATAAGCTTATGCAAATAAGTGACATCTTACAATGTAGCAGATTGCATTGCATATTAAGAACTAAAAGCTTTAAATATATCAATGTTTTCAGAGTGTCACAACTCTACACTAAAGATATCTTAAATTAGAATCTTGAATATGTACTCATGCATACAGAAATTATTAGTTTTTTATATATTTAATTTATACACATGTGGAACTGATGATGATGATGCTCTAAGGAGTACACTCTACAAAGCTTCAAACATCTGGATTTTGTTGCCAAAGAAAATATGCTGTGTCTGTAACTGTCAGTTGTTGTTTAACTCATGAGTTTAACAAAAGCAGCAGGATATTGAAACGCATCACAACTCTCTCTTTCTTTCTCTCTTGTCCCCCACTTCCTCTTTCCCTCTCTCTCTCAATTTTACCTGCTAGACTCTAAGTGCTAAGGACAAAAGCAGGGAATTGCACACTAGCCAAGTTTGTCATTCACTGAGTTACACAAAGCAAGGTGCTGAGAGATGTTGCTCTTCCAAGTGTGATGCACGAGAAAACGGCACCCGCATCATCTGGCAGGTTATAAAAATGCGGCGACTTGGACCCTACTCGTGCTCTGTGACCATCAAGTAAGACAGGTCTCTAGGGATCCCAAGGCTCCGATCTTTGTAGAAGCAGATCACAGTATCTTTCTGCCAGGAGCACTGGTCAGTGTGAATTGCCAACACTTCTGCTAGGAAACTAATTGCTTAACCATTGAGCCACAAGGCCCCAATTTAGATATAGTACATCAGAATTTTAATAAGATTTCCAAAGGATTCGTCGTACATTAAAGTTTGATAAAAACCAATGTGTTAAACACTTTATAATTCAAAGATGGGCATTTGAAGCCCAATTTGTCACCCACTGTCTCTATGGCCATGAATAAGTATTAAACATCTTTTAATCTTATTATTTTATTTGCAAAATGGGATGAAATTAATAGTCACCATCCCAATAGTAAATACTATCAAAATTCTTAACCATAAATTAGTTGCCTTGACAAATCTCTTAATTATAATAAATACCTTTTATTATAGATTTTTGTAAATATTTACAAATTTTAAAAATATTTACAGTTGAAATATTGAAATAGTTCTAAAGTCTATGGCTATATATGAAGTATATATAAAATACTAAAATTCATATGTCAAACAATTGAATATTTCATTTTATTTTCTGGTTTTCATACAGATATAGTTAATTTGTAAAATTTAATATGCATTTATTAAAATGTTTTCCTGTTTTAGATCTTATTTTATTAAAATAATTTCTTACTCTAATATACATTCTCACATAGGATTCAACTAATTTTATACTTTCATTTACTTTTAATACTTTTAAGTAAAGTATACATAACAATACAAACAATATTTTTGACCCTCATGCCATATTTTATATTCACAATAACTTAAAAAATAAGCATATTCAGTTGAGTTGGCATAATATTGAAAAGCAAAGGAAAAACTCTTGAGCTTTCCCTACTAACCTTTTACATGATTTTGGCCAACATTCCAATATCTGTACGTGAGTGTTTCTTGAGTCTACTCTATTCCACTGACTGCTAGTGCCAGTACCACTGTCCTTTAACTGCTGTAGCTTTTTACTAACATTTGCCACAATATGTCCTCCCACCTTGTTCTTCAATAACATCTTGGCTATTGTTGGGCCTTTGATTATCAGAAAAGAAAATTTTAAAATAGAATTGGCTTGTACATTTTCAAAAATAACCCACAAATATTTGACAGAATGAGTTTGGAAACAATAGTTAGATTGTTCAGTCTAGAATATGCACTATTCCTATGATCTTTTAATGGCTTTCTTAATATGTTATGGTTGTTTTTTTAAATTATCATAGACATGTATTTATTTTTTACGTGTTTAAATTCTTATTACACAGAAAATAGAATCTTTCTAAATATAATTTTGTGTATGGTTTCTACATATATAATATACAAAATGCTCACTCTCCCACAGTATCAGTTTGAAAAATGTATCTGTGGATTAAATTGTATGTTTAACAAACATAATAATACCACAAACAATCATTACATAGTTTTGCTTGTCAGATCCTGATAATCACAGATTTTTTATCATCCTATTTCTATGATTACAATGATTGACAGAAGTGGTTAAAAAAGGGGGTGGGTGGAAAACATAGCCTTCTTGTTACCAATCTGAAAGTAAATACTGTTAGCCTTTCATCATCATTGTTTGCTAAATATTTTTTTAGTAAGTCATACTGGTAATACCTTATTAGATTATATAAGGTGTATCCATATCAAATTGGCTAAAAGTACTACAATAAAACCTGAGTCTGTTGCCCAATATGATAGATGCCAAAACAGAGGCAGGGCAGTGAAGAACAGAGACATAATTTTATCAATTAATTTACAAGAGCACAAACTGGGGTAATACTGGTTGAAACACCAAGTGCTTCAAAATAAATAAGAGATGAAAGAGGTCTGTATGCTAGAGGAATGGGGTTATACCTGAGTCAGGATTAATTTCTTCTTCTTCTTTTTTATTAATTGAGATTTAATATATGTATTATTCCATGTTTCATTCACATCAAGTTGAATTGTACAATTGTTACCAAAATCAGTTTCCAAACAATCTTGTTCTACATGGACTCCTTCATATCATCTCCCTTTTATCCCATCACCATCACCACTGTACCCCCATCTCCCCAAACCCCATAATCCACTTGCTGTCTCTAAAGGTTCATCAATCCTGTGTGTTTTAAAGCACAGCTTTAAGAGGGTGACCTCCATTGACATAACACCTCTGAGATACAAAACAATCAAAAATAAAAATACAGAAAAATTTGGAAACCAGATGAATTTCTTTTTGTGTGTGTCATGGACTTTCTACACAAGCAAATTGTGAACACACTGTTTGTTGGTGATCATGATCTATCTCTGGTCTGAACAAAAACTCCTAACAATCTGTGTGTGTATTTTAAACAAACTTACAGTTACTTCTTTTATTTCATTGGGTAATTATTTTTAGAATATTATGCTTTTTCTATAAACTAGTGAGCATCATTTTCAAACTGTATTATCATTATCAAACTGGCATTATCTTTAATTTAATGATCTAAATGGACTCACTATTTTGTGCTAAATCACAATATTTCCAGGCTAGAAATGCTACCAGGTGAGGGCAAGGGTTAAGACCAACTTGGAGAGTAATGTTAGAAAAAAACAAAAACGGTTTTAAAACTGGGCATGGATTTTAGATTCATGAGGAGATGCTGCAATGCAAGTATAGCTCTGTTTTGTGGACTGCTTCATCTAAACCCAACAACCAAGGACGTTCCTCTTTGTTTGTTTGATATCCTATTTGTCCAAGTATTTTAGAGTGCCATCAATGTTCTCTTTTCTTGATGATTGATTCCATTTTAAACCTTTGGATTACACTGAGGTTGGTGTGCCTTCTTCAATATGGATTTGTTTATGGTTCCTTGTTTGCTTGTTGAGTTAGTTTATTGTGCCAACCTGGCCAATAAACACGTGTGATTAATTGAAGGGCAGAGGGGTAAATGGCTTGGTGAGCCTCGCCTTTTGAGTTCTCAGGTCTCTTGCTTTGTGATGGTCGCACCAGGGTGTAGCTGGCTGAGCAGTTTCCAGCTTCAGCTTGCAGGGCTCACTTCTTGCAAGGCATCCCCAAGGAGAAGCCACATGGACCTACGCCTATGCAGTCCTGGGTGCTGGAGCAGCCGTGTGGAGCTGTGTACCAGCACTGAGATGCTTACACATTCACTGACTTGGCTTTCCTCCTGCAGTTGGCATCATTGCGTGTGTTTTCTGAGATGAAGGAGGACTTTGTGGACTGGTGTTGGACATATGGGCTAATGGGTTAATGTTGGACTTGTGGGCTTGGGCACCACTGGTTGGGATGTTTTCTTGATGCGCACTTACCTTTATATAAAACTCTGTCTTATACATCAGTTGCTGTGGATTTGTTTCTCTAAAGTACCTACACTAACACACTTGTTTTCGGGCAAACTTTTTTGTCACCCCAGACACACTCTCTTTTTGATAACCAAACAACCACTGCTTTTCTTCATCATGTTTTCCTATATCATCCATTTTCAGAGATCTCTTTTTGAAAAGTTAATATGGAGTAGGGCCACAGTAGAGAATGACATGGTTGTTATGTAAATAGGATGCCTTTAAAGAAGGCACTCAAGCTTCATTTGTAACATGTTAGCTTTCTAAAATCAAATCTCGGGAAGTAATTTCTATGTGAAACTTAATTGTTCTCATTACACGACCAGAACTACAAGCACTGTCAAGTCATCTGTCACTTTCCACAAGATAGCCCTGGTGGTATTGTGGTCTGGAGTTGATTTGCTGACCACAAGGTCAGTTGTTCAAGACCAACACCTACTCTAAGGTGAAAAGATGAGGCTTTCTACTCTTGTAACGAGTTACAGTATCAGAAACCCACAGCAATAGTCCTATCCTGTCTTGTAGGGATGCAATGAGTGCAATGAGTGGGAATTGACTCAATGGCATTGAAAATATTTCTACAATATCAGATATATCTTCAATGGTATGTATAAATCACTGACTCCATATCAAGAAAAGGCAATATCTTAAAAAGAAATAGCCTAGTCTAGGTTGGAAACCAAAGTACATTAGTCAATCATTTAGAAGCCCATCAGGCATTACAATGCCCAAGTAAAATTCATAAAGAAATAATTCTATCAAACACAGTTATAATCCTACAAACTTAAAAGGCATTCGATAGTAATAAGATAGCAAATATAGTACAAAGCAATATATAAGGTCTGATAATTTCTCATCTATTCATGATCTTGGGGTGAACATCCTACATCTGATGCCATCTAATGTCCGCCGGTGTCCTTAGGTAAAGACACATTACTCCTGAGCAGGCAAGGCTAGAGAGATTGCCAAAGAGCATATTATTTAGGTTTAATAAAGCATTATAGGTTCTAAGTATTTACTAAGGGTTCATAATGGAGACATTATGCTCAGAATAATTTTCCCTAATTTGACTTGCAGCTAAAATTTTCCCACAGAGACTCCCCCTCTCAAATATATTGAGCCAAAGATATGGACTTGAAACTGAATTTGGTTCTGTAAAAACCCTTTTCTCCAGTACAGATAGCATAAGAATAACACTAACTCTTCAGTCCAATAACTAAGGAAATACATAGTTTTTGTTTTATATGCTGTTTGACATTAAAATGTCTTTGTAATGAATATTAGTTAACCTATTAAATATTTTTAAACAGACAAGAACCTTTATCATATCAAACAAAAGTTTAAGCAAATGTTTCAACATCCCTTGCCTTTATAATATACTTCAGTTACTTAATATAGAATAAAATTCAACAATTACAAAACATCTGAGTAAAATATAATCTAAATTTTTAGAGAAGAATTATGGGTAACAGCTTTGTATGCTCTATCAAACCAAGTAAAAATACAGTTTTATTAAAATATTTACAAAAGACCATAATAAAAATAAAATAAAATGTTGCAGGCCAAATGAAACAATGTTAATTTAAAAAATGAAATTTTTGTTCTTCTCTTTTGTGATCATTTTTCTTGGCTTCTCCCAGGAAAATAAAAGATTAGGACTGGGCAGTGTTTCATTCTGTTGCGAAGGGTGTAGCGCCAGTCAAAACTGACTTCACTGCACCCAACAACAACGCATGTATGAAAATTGCTGCGATTTCAAACTATAAAAATCACCATCCACAATCTTCAGTTAGGGAACACAAGTTAAAAACAAAAGATTTCACAGTCTTTATTATTATTAAAATTATTGTCAGAAGAATTAAAATAGCCATACAATTGGTTATATATCCATTACAAATGAAAGCAAGTCCCCAAATTAATACCTTGTTATAATTATGTGTCCTTGAATTGATTCAGACACAGTGACCCAATGCACCCAGAACGAAGCACTGCCAGGTCAGGTCCAGAAGCTCCGCACAAACACAGCTATTGGTCAGCCCTGTGCTGGGCTGATCACCATGCGAATCAACCTCATTGAAGCCAGCTTTGCCAAACATCCTGTCCTTCTCCACTGATAAGTTTCACTTCTAATGCTTCCAAAGCAAGGCAGGCAGAGCCTCCAGCATCCTCACCTCTAAGGAGGACATCCAGGCTTAATTTCCGACAAGACAGATTTGTGCTTGCATCTATAATCCAAAGTATTTCCAATCATCATCACAAACATGATCACTCACTGTATTTAAAGGATTCCAGTTTTTATCTTCTTTTTACATTGTAGAGTTTGACTTGAATCAAGCACAAGTTAGTCACCAAAGTTATATCTTTGACTTTTAAGATTTAAAAAAAGTTATTTTTGCTCATTGCGATACTTTGATTGCTTGACTACTCCTTGCATGAGCCTTGATTGTGAATCTAAGGAAAATGAAATTCTTGACTTCCATGCTATTTTTATCGTTTTTCATAGTGTTGTTTATTGTTTTCATCTTTTTTTCATGTTGTATTTAGGTATAATGCACACATAAAATGTAGGTATTTGTTGGGTTTTATTAGTAAGAATACCAAGTCTTCTTCACTTTGGAAAAGCAAAGTTGTGCCTTGCTCTATTCTACTTCATATAGCCTCCCCTTGAAATCATCTGTTCAGACCTTTCACTTATCATTTATGATCACACTGGTTCAATAAGGGGCTAAACAGAACAATAATTTCGAGAATGATTCAGGACCAGGTAATGTTTCATTGTGTTGTATTAAGGGCCACTATGAGGTCGAGTGTCATCTTGATTACACTTAGAAACAAAATACTAAAGGAAATGCTTACGTAATGGAATCATATGCAAATGAGAAATGTCTGGTTTACAATGCTCTACCATCGTTGTGCCTATATAATTCAATGATTCAATTAAGATAATTATATTAATATAGTTAACAATAAAACAAAATCTGAGATCTCTACTCCCTTATTTCAAAATCTATTGAAGAGTCACTTTTATAAAAATAGTTTGGTACTGACACACTGATAGCCATGTAGGTCGGTGGGTCAGGATGGAGAACCCAGATTTAAAACCAAGTGACAACAGCCACTTGATCTGTGATGGGATAACCCACCTTGAACGGAAAAGAAATAATCCTTAAAACAAATGGTTCTGGAAATATTGCATCTCTGCCTGCAATACAATGAAACACAACCCATCCCTCAGACCATCTGCAAAATGAATGAAGATGAGTAAAATACTTAAATGTAAAGGCTAGAACTATGAAGATCATCAGTGAAAAATACAAACTCAAAGCCTTACTACTACCAAATATAGTTAATAACAACCATACCACAGAAGGAAAAATAGAGGGCTGGGACCTTCTAAAATGCCACATTTATGTACATCAAAGGGAATAAAGAGATTGGGAAATCTTTGTGCTACTGATATATTGAATAAAGGGCTAATCTTGAAAACCTATAGAACATTACAGCACCTTCATAAGAAACATACGAATAATCCAATCAGTGAGAAGAAAACATGAGTATAAAATTTCCCTGAAGAAGAGATCCAGGTGGCCAACAGCCACATGAAGCACCGCTAGCAATTGCTAGCTCTAGGGGAAACACAAATTTCAAATCTGATAACACCTCGCACTGCCACTGAAAGCAAAATATAAACAAACCAAAAAACTAACAAACATTGGACTGAATGTAGAGAGAGTAGAACACTCATACATTCCTGGTGAGATTGCAGAATTAAATAGCCTCTATGGAAAATAGTATGACACTTCCGTGTCATAAATAAATACAAATAAATACAAATAGAAATATCAAGTGACCTTCCAATCTCTTTGCTTGATATATACTGCCCCCCACCCAAACAATGAACAAAATATGAGAGATATATTCACTGCCATGTTTATAAAAGTGCTATATACAATAGCAAAAAAGATGGAAATAACTTAAAATCCCACCTATGGAAGAATGATTAAATAAACTCCAGTACATACATACGACAAAATAGTATACATTTCTAGAAATAAAAATAATGAAACGGTCAAATACGTCATGAAATGAACAAATTTGGAAGACATGCTCAGCAAGATTAGTCAATAAAACAAATACTGCTTGACACCATTGTTACTTAAAAAATAATAAGACAAATAGCCTTCACACTAAAAGAAGCAGATAGAAGATATGAGTGCTATAGCAAAATGTGGTGAAGAAGTTAAATAGTGCCTGGCTAGAAGATAAAACTGTTTCTAGGGTCTTAAAGGCTTGTCTCCAAACAAGCAGCCATCTAAGTGAGAGGTCAACTAAATACACATGGAAGAACCAGAACATCATCAGTCCCCAAAGGATTGTGAAGCATATAATCCTAAATCAAAAGGACGGATTCATTTCCGAGTCTAAAGTCTGAGAATCTGGTTTGCACAAGGCTATGGATGACAGTGGGAGCCCAAGATACGCTGGTGGAACTCTACAAGAAATAAACCACCGGTGAACGCCCTCTCTCCACAATTGAAAACAGGAGGAAAATGGTGGCTAAGCATAGTGCATGAGTGAGTTGGGTGTAGAAGGTCAAAGGCAGAGCCTGACTGAAGAGTTATAACTTGTCAGCAGATTCCCCCTAGGATGCACATTGGACCTGATCTGATTTCCAAACCTTGCATATTCTAGGGCTGTATTTTTTGTTTGGTTTTTTTATTGTACATATTAGGGGACATCTCAGGAGTGTTATGCCATTGAGGGTCACCCAAACCCTTAGAGTTGCTGTATATGTTGTTTTGGTTTGGGGGGTATGGAAACCAGGAACGATGAACCTATACAGTCAGCAAGTGGAATAAGGGGGAAGGGGGACACAGAGGTGGTGGTGGGATGAAACTGATGGTCGTAGCAAACATACAAATCTGTTGGACGTGGGATTGAACTATGGAATAATTTGATGTATGCGTCAATCCCAATTCATTTTTAAAAAGTAGCACACCACTATTTTAAAAAAAAGAAGATATCCTTTTCAGTATCCAAGTAGCCTACTGTTAGAAATAATCCTACCAAACGGAGTATAGTCATAATTCTACTCCCTTTTCATTAAAATATATAAATATTTAAGCAATAAATAAATAAATAAATAAATAAGCAGGCTTTGAAGGCTGACAAAGACAGAGATAGCACCTGCAGTGGGGAAGGGGGGAAATACAAGAGATTTGCTCAACCGCAGGGAAAATGTGTTAAAACTTAGTAACTGTTAGGAACCCAATATAAAAGAGAGAGGGGGGAAAAACCACAACACTGTCTAGGACTGCAACTTTTTCTTTTTTTTTTTAAATGTCTGAGTCCGCTGTTGCAGTCACTGTTATCAATTAATCTCAGGGAAGGACCTTCCTCCTTCTTGTTAATCCTCTCCCTATTTTACCCGTTCTGGAACTGGCCTCTCCTGATAACCTCTTGAAAGGTCTTGTGACAAAGGAGTTTTCCGGCTCTTCAGAGCTCCACCGAGACGGCATGCGTTATTCCTCGGACTGTTCCTGGTACTTTCAATATTCCTGGCCAAAAAGTTAATTGAATGGCATCAATTCCTCTTTTGTATTCTTTATTCATTGTCCAGCTTGAGAAGCTTCACAATAATAGTTTGGGTCAAGTGCACATTAGTCTTCAAAGTACATTTCTTGCTCTTCAACACTCTAAAGAGGTTTTGTTCAGCAGATTTTCCCAATGCAACTTGCTTTTAAGCTCTGTCCTTGTAAAAACCATTGTATTGAGGGCTCTTACAGCTCTTATCACAATCCGTACATACCTTCATTGTGTCAAGCACATCTGTACATATGTTGCCATCATCATTTCAAAACAGTTTTTTTTCTACTGAAGCCCTTGGTATCAGCTCAATCCCCCCTCCCTCCTGCTTTTAATCTCATAACTGCTGCTTCCATGAGCATTCTTGAGGATGCAAGCAAGATAAACTCCTTAACAACATCAATCTTTTCTCCATTTATCATGGTTGCCTATTGGTCTGGGTGTGGGGACTTGGATCTTCTGTACATTGGGTTGTAACCTTTACTGATGGCTTCGATCCTAGTTGTTCATAAGCAAGTGCTTCTAGTTCTCCTCCTTTTCAGTACGCAGGGTTGTGTCATATGTATTTTGCAGGTTGTTAATAAGTCTTCCTCCAAAGCTGATGCCACATTCCCCTTCATGTACTCTAGCTTCTTTGATATCAATGTGAATAAAGATTGGTGAGAGGACACAACCCTGTCACACACTTCTCCTGCTTTTAACCATACAGTATTCCCTTATTATATTCCCCCAGTGCCTCTTGATCCATGTACAAGTTCCACATGGATACAATGAAATTGTCATGAAATTCCCAATCTTCTCATTGTTTGTTATCATTTACATAATCAATAAAACACAAGTAAACATTTTTCTTGTATTCTTTGCTTTCAGCTAAGATCCATCTGATTTCAGCAATGATATCCCATGTTCTACGTTCTCTTCTGAATCCTGCCTGTACCTTTGCCAGCCCCTGCCAATGTACTGCTGCAACTGTTGTTGGATGATTTTTTTAGCAAAATTCTACTTGCATTTGATATTAATGATAGTTTATACTTTGAGCATTCTGTTGGGTACCTTTCTTGGAATGGCTATCTGTCTGTTCCACATAAATTTGGTGGTCAGTTTTTCCTTTATTTAAAATAATTATGTTGGGATTTAGATTGGAAATGCATTAAATCTGTAGTTTTTTTCCCCTAATATTGACATTTTCACTATATTTAGTCTACATATCCAGGAGTATAAGAACCCTGATGGCATACTAATCATAGTTGGGCTGTGATCCACAGGTCAACAGTTTGAAACCACCAGCTGTCCTCTGGAGAGAGATGAGGCTTTCTACTCTCAGAAAGCATTGCTGTCTCAAAATCTAATTCTAAACTTGTCCTATAGCATCACTATAAGTGGGCATAGACTTGATGGTGAATTTTTTGTTTCTGTTTTTAGCCAAGAGAATGGTAGATTGTTCCATTTATGCTTATCTCTTTTGGTTTCTTGTAGGAGTGTTTTGCAGTTTTCTTAGTGCAAGTTCTTTTTGTCTCTGGTAAGATTTATTCCTAAATATTTTATCTTTTACATAGTTCTCATTGGTCTTTTAACATCCTTTCATCTTCTGTAATATACAGTAATCTAACTGGTTTCTCAAGGTAGACCGTGAGGTGAGACGTGGCATTATTCCTCTTGGATTTTTCATTCCTAGCATAGTAAGCCATGTGATTTTCCATTTGCGTACTAGACCATTTCATCTCACTATTGTCTAAACCATTTCTCGTTATGAGTTACATTTAATTTTTGAGGACATCTAATTTTCCTAGGTTCATAATTTGTATGTTATATATTCTTATTGTTAACTAATGTTTGCATCTGTTTCTTTTTATTTTGAGTTGTTCCACAAAGCATCAGAAATTTTATGAAGTTACACTTCAAGTAAAGTTAACATCTCTGTCAGATTAATAAATGCCATCTAATTATGTGAAATATCCCTTTCCAATATATATCCAGTTTATAATATGTTCTGTGAATTTTTATTGATTCAATATTCTTCCCATTCACACACTAGCTAACTCCTACCTGTATCATAGTTTGCTGCAGTAGTTAGCAGTATCACTCTTTTATTATGTACCATAATTAGTAATTAAATAAACAACTTCACTGAATCATCCCTTTATATTGTGCTATCATTAGTCATTTAACACACAAATCCCGAATGTTACCAAATAAACTGCTTCAGAATATTTGTGCACCAATAATTTTTACAGAACTAAATAGCACAAAGCCTTATTATGGTTTTGAACACCACCTTTTAGGTAAGAAGCTGATCACAAATCACATTAATGACCTAGACTCTAAAAATATAAATCAGTTATGTAGAAAATACTATTAAATAAGAGGGGTAGGGTGGGGGGAGCAAAAAAGAGGGGAAAGAAGAAGGCATTGGGGGGAACAGAGCACTAATCCACCACAGGGAAAGTGCTGTTGATGTCTCCATAGAAAAGGGAGAGAGGGACCAGACCTCAACCTGTTGCGCCAAGTCTTGAGGGCAACATACCTGCATGAAGCAGTGGGCTAACTGAGAGGTTGGTGGGACCAGCCTCCATCCCATCTATGGCGACCCCCCCTCCCCAGAAGAATGCACTACAGAGTACAGCACTGAAGATACAGCCCAGTAGAGTCCCCAGACCCCCCGGGGAGGTCTGCACAGGCAACACAGGAGCAAAGTAAGAGGGAAAGAGAGAGGAAGTGAGAGAATGAGAGTGGACAGCATCCTGGCCCACCAAGCTTTGAAGAGAACATTTCCACTTGGAACAGCCAATGCACAGTGAGGACCATAGGACCAGCCTCACCATGAGATACAACGTCCCCTTATTGACCCACAGCACTATGGGGGGCAGTACTGGAGACACAGTGTGGGAATTGTGCCTGGTGTGACATCCCCCCTCCCCCTCATACACACCAAGGCATAACAATAAGAGAGCGTAATAGAGCAACAAGGGGAGCAAAGCAACAAAGTCCCCGAGGAATTCTAAAAACAGTTCGGACTCGGGGGCCAGAGCTTAGGACTGCATCAGACCTGATTGGAAAACATTGATAAGGGTCATTTGACAGACCTGAAATTATTCATATAATATATATATATATATATATTTAAAGCCTATTGTTTGCTGCTGTGATTCTGTGGGCTTTGCCACTTGCATTTCAAATACGGTCAGATTCCTCTATGGTGAACACAGTTTAGCAGAGCTTCCAGAGTAAAAATAGACTAGGAAAAAGAAAAGAATATCACATCTCTTAGGAATTAGCCACAGAACACCCTATGGAAGTGGTTCTCAACCTTCCTAATGCCATGACCCTATTATTAAAACTTTAATACAGTTCCTCATGCTGTGGTGACCTCCAACCATAAAATTATTTGCATTTCCACTTCATAACTATAATTTTGCCACTGTTATGAATCTGACCCCTGTGAAAGGGTTGTTCGACCCCCCAAAGGTGTTTTGACCAACAGGTTGAGAACCACTGCCTTATGGTTAAGATAGCCAGGGAGATGGAAGTTTTACGGCTGCTGTTGTTTTCAGATGCCAATATGTAGATTCAGGCTTGTAGAAGCCTTATAGAAAATGGAGCAAAACACTGCTAAGTCATACACCATCCCCACAATTGCTGTTTTGCCTGAACCCATTGTTGTGGCCACTGTGTCAGTCCAACTCCTTGATAGTCTCCTCTTTTACTTTTACTTTTAAATGACCCTTTACTTTACCAAGCATGATGTCCTGTTCAAAGGACTAGTCTCTCCTGATGAAATGTGGCAAAAGGAAATAGAGGAAAAAAGTAGGAGGCAAAGGGTGCATGTAGAGGCCTAAATACAGGCATGTACATATGTAAATATATTTACATATGATGATGGGGAAATAGATCTATGTGCATATAT
>NW_022111320.1:8641169-8643864 GCF_000313985.2 Echinops telfairi | reverse complement strand
GTGTTGGGTTAATGGGTTAATGTTGGACTTGTGGGCTTGGGCAGCATTGGGTTGGGATGTTTTCGTGATGCACATTTTCTTTGCATAAAACTCTTATACATGAGTTTCTGTGGATTTGTTTCTCTAAAGTACGCATACTAATATATATGAGTATCACTGGATTTGTTCCTCTAGTCAACACAGCCTAAGACACCTTGGTACTTTCAATATCCCTCAACAAACACCTTAAATCAAATGCATCAAGTCTTTTGTGGTCTTCTTTATTTGTACTCAGCTTTTTCATGCCTATTATACAATTGAAATGACCATTGCTTGAATGAGGGATGGTTTGATTTACTGGCAGCTCCTTGTCAATGCACTGCTGTCCCCATTGTTGGATGGTCTTTAGAGAAACGTTACTTGCATTTGCTATTAATGATTTTGTGGTGTACTTTTCACATTCTGTTGAGTCACCTTTATTTGGAATAGGTACAAATGTGGATTTCTTAAAGTCAGTTAGCCCAGTAGCTCTAGAAATTCAGGCAGGGTTCAAAAGAGAACATGAAACAAGGGGCATTATTGCTGATGTCGGATAGATCTTAGTTGAAAGCAGAAAATATTAAACATATGTTAACTTGTGTTTTATTGACTATTCAAAGGCATTCCACTGTGCTTACTATAACAAACTATGAATAACCTTAAGAACAATGAAAATTCCAGAAGACTTTATGGTGCTTAGGCAGAAACTGTACATGAATCAAGAAACTGTTGTTCAAACAGAACAAGAACTTACTGCATGGCTTAAAATCAAGAAGGGTGTGTGCCAGGGTTGTATCCTTTCACGATACTTATTTACTTTGTATGCTGAGAAAATAAGAAAGGATGATGGATTATATGAAACATATTGTGGTATTAGTATTGACACAACTTTCCTTGCTAAAAGTCTTGGATCAATTGCTGATGAATATTAAAATTATATCTTACAGTGTGGCTTATATCTCAATGTGATGAAAACCAAAATCATCATAACTGGACCAGGTAGCATCATGATAAATCGAGAAGAGATTGAAGTTATCAGGGATTTTTTTCTTGCTTGCACCCACAATCAATACTCATGGAAGCAGCAGTCAAGAGATTAAACGGCATACTCTTTTAGATAAATCTGCTCTACCAGACCTCTTGAAAGTATTGGAAAACAGATTTTTTTTTTGAAGACTAAGGTATGCCTGTCCCATGACATAGTATTTTTAAATTGCCCCGTATGCACGTGAAAATTAGACACCGAATGCTGAACACAGAAAAAGAAATGATGTATTTGAGTTATGATACTAGTAAAGGATGTTGAAAGTACCTTGGGTGCCCAAAAGAATCACCAAATTTGTTTTGGAAGAAGTACAGGCAGATGCTTCTTAGAATCAAGGATGAGGAGACATTGTCCTTGGGCATGTTAGCTAGAGAGACCAGTCCCCAGAAAAGAGGAAAACCATTCTTGCTAAAGCAGAGGGCCAGCAAAAAAGCAGAAGACTCAACAAGACAGATGGACACAGTGGCTGCAACCATGGGTTCAAACAGATGAACAGTTGTGCAGATGGCGCAGGACTGGACGGTGTCTCATTCTGTTGTACCTAGGGCTGCTATGAGTGGGGGCTGAGTTGACAGTACCTGATAATCACAGCAACAGGTCAAGTACAGAGTTCAAAATCACACCTGATTACTCTAAAGAGGTGTGTGCAGCGAGAAGATGGATCCAATTCAACAAGCTGTCTAATTTTTTTGACTGCATACGTGCATAAATCAAAGGTTGGCTGGGAGAGCGGCAAACTTCGAATGACTCACAAGTTCTGCAGGCAAAATGGCAGGCCTGGAGCACAGTCCAAGGAACTGGAGGTCAACAAGCCACATGGAATGTAGAGATCCAAGAACAAGCAAGCCAGCTTTCTGCAGCATCTACTTGTCTTTTAAGCTGGCCACATACATATGGAGCTCTCAACATGGAGAATTATTAGAACTACTCAATGAGTAACTCTCGAATCACTGAGAATACAGCCCCAGCCAAGCTGACACAGAGCCGTAACCTTCATACTTACCAAGACTCATTTCAAAGTCCATATCTGGTTCATCCACTGGTCCTAAGCTATTACTCCACAAACTTTATCTAATCATAAAGGAAATTCTTCTTGAAAGACTATATGAAAACATGTGAGTTCTGATGATCCATGTAAATTTGTTCTAGGTTTTAACATTCTCTGCTTTCTTTTAGATTGAAATTTTTATTTGTTTTACTTTGTTATTCCTTTTAGCTTTATTTGTTTGGTTTATAATGTTTTAGTGTATATGAAATCCAGGATAGGTTAAATCTATTGAGACAGTAACTGGATTAATGGTTTCTTAGAGGTATGGCAGGGGATTTGGGGGGAAATGGGGAGTTAATAATGATAAGTACAAGAATGAAGAAAATTGTCTAAAACTGTTGTGATGATGATTGTACAACTCTTCTTGCTATGATCGAATAATTGAACTGTATTCTATGCCAATAAAACTTTGACAAAACTGTCTAAATATTATCTCTTGCTCTGCCCATTCCTACCAAAATGGCGGTCTCCCTTACTACAATAGATCTAATGAATTTAGCTTTGCTTGATCAACAGATTTGTTTGTTTGTTTCCTTTGAGGATCTATAATTAATGTTTCTTAAAGATTCAAATCAATGTCGAAT
>NW_022111320.1:8636861-8640565 GCF_000313985.2 Echinops telfairi | reverse complement strand
TGGATCTTTAAACACTAAAATGTATTTTTAAATAATTAAAATTATTGTAGTTTCTAGAATCTCTGTTTTTTCCCAGAACTTTTAAAACATTATCTACACTCAATTTTTTAAGTAATAATATATTCAAATTAATACCTTGGTAAACATTTTTTTAAGTACTATACTTCTTAGAGTAATATTAAATTTTAAAAGTTGCTATTCACAAACAGAGATAGGCATATAGGGAGATATCTTAGATGAAGACATTAAATATTCATTATTCTAAATAATTCTAAAAACAATCCCAAAATGTACATTGTAACTTTTTAAAAAGAAGTTTCAATTAAGTTAATATAGAATTTAGTATAGGAAAACTTGTTTCTCTGATTTTCATTGTTTAAGAAAATAAACCTTACAATGAAAATGATAAAATAGAAGGCAGAGATTCATATGTTCCATGGAAAACTGACCTGCCATGCATACTTGTATTTTTCATGTGAGAATTAAATTTCCAACTTAAATATGTCTTCAAATATCATATTTTAAATTAGAGCCAAATTTACATTATTTTATATAATACATTATGTGTCTATCAATTTCCTTTAGACGTTATTGCTGCTGGTAAGTGCATATGAGACTATTTGGAAATGCCATGGCTTGGGTCAGGTTTACCTTCATCCTCAAATTGCCATCTTTTCTCTTCAATGTTTTAAAAGAGGTTCTGTGCAGAGATTGGTCCAGTGAAATCCTTCCTTTGATCTCTTGTCTGCTAGTTCTATGATTGGGGTTGCAAGCAAGTTGAAACCCGTGACAACTTCTATCTTTTCTCTGCTTCTTATGATGTTACCTTTCTTGATGGCTCAGTTGTATATATTTTGCTTTTCCTTACATTGAGTTGGAATTTCTACTGAAGCCTGCTATACTTCATTGTAAGTGCTTCAGGCCTTTCTCACTTTCAGCAAGCAAGGTCATGCTGTTTGCATATTGAGTGTTATTAAGATATCCTCGGATCCTGAAGCTGGGTTGTTCTTCATATAGCCCAGCTTCTTGAATTATTTGTTCATCATGCAGAGTGACTAAATATGATGAGAGGATAAACCCCAAAGTGCACCTTTAAGGAAAAAAATTGAAACTTGCTCTGTTAGAACAACTGCCTCTTGATCCATGTACAGGTTCTGACTGAGCACAATGAACAGTTCCGTAATTCCCATTGTTCTCAAGACCATCCATAGTTCGATATGACCCACTCAATTAATTCCTTTGCATAGTAAATAAAACACAAGCAAATATGTTTTGAGATAAGATCCATTACTTGCTTTGAGATAATATCCATTTGATGCCAATAATACCCCCTTGGTCTACATGCTCTTTTGAATCTGCGCTGAAATTTAGCTCCTTATCCATGTTGAAAGACCTTGAGTAAAATTTTACTTGTGTGTTGTATTAATTAGATTGTTCGACAATTTCCACATTCTATAGGGTTCCCCCTTCTTTGGCATGAGAAATATATGAGTCTTTTCCAGCTGAAAGGTCAGGTAATTGTCTTCTAATTTTCATCGCATAGACTGCGGAGTGCTCTGGTGCTTCATCAGTGTGTTGAAACATTTCCGTTGGCATTCTGTCAATGCCAGGAGGTGTATTTTTCGGTATTGCCTTCAGTATTGCTTGGACTACTTTCTTAAGTACCATTGATTTTTGATCATATGCTATTTTTTAGATGATTAAATATCATTTAGTTCTTTTTTATATAGTAACTGCGGGTTCCTTCCATCTTCTTTGATGTTTCTTGCATAGTTCAATATCTGGCCCAATCTTTGTATGACAACTTAATGGTTGAATTTTTTCTTTCAGAACTTTCACCTTGATATAAGCTGAATGCATCCTTCCAGTTTCATTTTCTAACTCCAGATCTTTCTTTGGCCACTTTATTATAATACTGTATCTTCTCAAGCTTGCCTCCGAAATTTGCCACTCAGTTCTTTGTTTTTTTAATCATTTCTTCCTTTTATTTTATATACTCTTAAGAATAAATTTCAGAGTCTTTTCTGACACACATTTTAATCACTTTTATATTTCCTACCTTTTAAGTAAGCTCTAGCTTTATTTGTGTATGCTGTTCTTACTGTCATCCCACAGTTCCTTCGGTCTTCTGTTACTGTGTTCAATGAGTCATATCTATACTTGCTCTCGAAACTCAGAGGGAATATAATCATGTTTGTATTTTGGCTCATGTTAACTTGATTTATTTTCTTGAACGTCACCCTGAACTTACATTGAGCAATTTATGGTCTGTTCTGCAGTCAATAATTGTGCTTATTTGGGTTGATAATATTGAACTTCTTTTTTTATCACTTTCCATAATGTAGTCAATTAGGTTTCTGGGTAATCCATCTAGAGAAATCCATGTGTAAAGTAATCATTTATGTTATATAGAAAAAGGTATTTCCAATGAAGAAGCTATTAGTCCAACAAAATTCTACAATGAGTTCTCCAGCTTCACTTTGATTACAAAGACATATTTTCCAACTATTGTTTCTTCTTCTTTGTTTCCAACTTTGCATTTCAATCATCACTAGTTATCAATGCATCTTGATTACATTTTTAACAATTTCAGAAGCTGGTAAAAGTCTTCACTTTTGGCATCACTAGTTTTTGTTTTTGGAAAATAAACCTGAGTAATTGTTGTATTGACTGGATTTCCTTCTTTGCATATAGATATAATTCTAACCCAGACAACATTATAAGATGTTGAAATGTTTTGGGTTTTGTTTTTTATTCCCCCGATGAATAATAAAACATCATTCCTCTTTTATTATAATTTTTTAATTGCTGGCATAATAAACCATAGTATTATCTGATTCAAAATGGGCAATACCTATACACTTTAGCTCCTTAATGTCTAGGATAGCAGTTTTTTGTGGTACATTTATTTTTAAATTCTTTTAATTGTACTCAACTGGTACTTAGTACATTCAACGTACTAAGTAGTAGTATATATTTACATCTACTTCTTCTCATTTTGGGTCATGTTTCATCAAGAAATGAAAGTCCCAAAAGTTTTATTCCATCAATGTCGTTATGGTTGACTCTACTTTATGAAGAGTTCTCTTCCTCAGTCATATTTTGAGTGCCTTCCAACTTAAAGGGTTAATCTTTTGAAACTCTATTTGTCAATGGTGTGCCGTTATTCATGATATTTTTATTATCTGACAATGTTCCACTGTTATTTATTAGATATTCAGTGGCTAATTCCCCAGATAAACAAATTATGGATGGCCTTGAGAAGAATTGGGATTAGAGGAACTTGTACATGGATCAAAAAGCAGTTCTCCAAAAAAACCTCAAGGGAATATGGCATGGTTTAAAATCAGAAAAGAAATGCATCAAAGTTGTATTCTTTCAACATATCTATTCAACCTTTATGCAGAGTGAATCATTAAAGAATCTGGATTAGAGAGGAGTCAAGATAGCATCAAGGTAGAATTTCCCACCTGGTGCTCTTGCTATCAGAACAGAAAATTAAGAGGTAAGTAGGCCAAGACTGTGAGGCTGGATGCTAAAAATAGATTCAGTGTACTAGGGTCTGGCTCAGACCTCACCCTTTGATTTTCACTGATGAAGCGATTCTAGAATGCACTGAAACATTCTGAGTTCCTTGCATCTGGCAGCAAGCCTCCTCTAACTGTGCACCAGGTCCAGAAGGATGGTACCTGCAACCCTTCCTC
>NW_022111320.1:8635299-8636761 GCF_000313985.2 Echinops telfairi | reverse complement strand
AAACATTCTGAGTTCCTTGCATCTGGCAGCAAGCCTCCTCTAACTGTGCACCAGGTCCAGAAGGATGGTACCTGCAACCCTTCCTCTGCCCTAGACCCTCAACAAGCAAAAATTTCCACAGACTGCTATTTAAAAGTGGTCATAATCTCAGACTCACAGAGAACCCCCATTAACTAGCCAGAAGACCCTACACCAGAGTTTCCAGCGCTGCTAGTCACCCTGTGTTTGCAGTCTAAGAGTTAGCAACTCTACTCCCCAGCCAGGAATGGAGGGTCACCCTCTCCCTGCCTCTCCCCAGCTCTGTGCCTGTCAGCATAGATAATGTTAGATAGTTAGACAATAATTTGCAGCCATCAAAGAGCTGCTCTACAAAGCACAACCGGATAGGTGAGGGCGAATTCAGTTCCAGTTGGGCTCCTACAACCTCTGCTAAGATAGTCCCCCTCCCCTAGAGCCAACATGGTACAGGCCCAATACCAGGGCACCCCACAAGCCCAATATAAAAAAAAGGGGGTGAAATGTTCCTGGGTAAAAGCAATTTCAATTCCAGGATGTGGTCCTTTGTGTAAATGTGAATGTAAACCTGCAGAATTCTGTCCTTTAGCATGCATTAGCATAACAAGATAGCCAGAGATAATCACCAGAGTATAGCCTAGAGGTTTTTAACAGAGGAAAATGGGCAAGGCCAACAGACTCTACTCTTTGAAAAGCTGCAAATTGCAGCCTGACTGCCCATACAAGAATCTCGGCCAAGCTACAAGCCTGCCCCAACTCAGCCCAGGAGCATACCTATAGTCACCAGCCTCACCCCAGACTCTGAGGACTCTCACCAGCTACTGAGCCACCACAGCACTCTGACTACAAAGCAGTCCAACCCAATACCATAGTAGGTCACAGGCAATCCTTGAAAACACTCTTACCAGTCACACAGGGAACAAGCCCAGGGCTCCTTGGTTTCTCAGAACTGTGACAACCAGCTCTTCCAAAAAGGCTTTCAAACAGCATCATACCAAAACAGCCCCAACAAGAAATTAAAAGAGACAGAAACACAGCAGTGGAGATAACGGTGCTCATAGAAGAGTCAGATGTGGATCTGCAACAAAAAGAAATCTTCATAAGTCTTCTCAGTAGTACAGGAGGGAAGCAACACAGAATAAGCACAAAATGATAGAGAAGATTAAGATCATGACAGAGGGGATAAACTACACGAGCTTCTGGATGTGACAACAGATGCAACACATAGGACCACAGATCTCACAAACAGACTAAAAGAGACAGAAAATTGTACCAGTGACCTCGAGGACAATCAGACAGACTTCCAAAAAATGGGAAAAACAGTCAAACAAGATAATCAGAGAGGCAGAAGAAAACCTTTGGTCAGTGACAGATGCTTTTAAGAGAAACAGCATTCAAATAATTGGTCTCCTGGAACAAGACACACCAAGGAAATCAACAGTTAAAC
>NW_022111320.1:8632646-8634168 GCF_000313985.2 Echinops telfairi | reverse complement strand
TATTAGGTAACTGGACCTAATAGACATTTATAGAGCCTTCCATCCTAATGCAAAAAAAAAAAAAATCACATTCTTTTCGAGTGTACATGGCTCATTTTCAAGAATAGACCACATGTGGGGGCATAAGTCAAGCCTGAGTAAATTCAAACACATAGAGATTTCTCAGACATCCATCTTGGATCACCATGCCATAAAGCTGGAGATCAGTAAAAGGATGAACAGAAAAACAAAGGCAAACAATTGGAGGATGAATAATGACCTTCTGTGACATGACTGGGTACTGGTCTAGACTAGAGAGGAGCTTAAGAAGTTTCTACAAACTAAGGAGAATGAGAATACAATGTACAAAAATCTATGGGATACTGCAAAAGCAGTTATTAGAGGTAACTTGATAGAAATAAGTGCATAATAAAAAAGGAAGAGTTATGACTGATATGCTATCATAAAATTTCTAGCAACTACAACAGAGTCAACAGAACCGCCCCTCCAAGAGCAAAAGAAAAGAAATAATAAAAATCAGGACAGAGTTAAACCATTTGAAAAACAAGAGAACATTGCAAAAAATGGATGCAGCAAAAAGCTGTTTCTTTGAAAGGATCAACAGCATCAATAGACAACTGGCAAGTCTAATGTAGGAAAGGAAGTGACAAACATCAATATCCAGGATGAGGGATGAAACAGGGGGAATCACAATAGGTCCCAATGAGATTAAAAGGATAATCACTACGTTCTATGAAAGTCTGTATTCCAATGAATTCAACAATGTGGACACATGAAAGAAATTGGAAAAGATTATCCTAGATTATCCCAGATAGAGATCAAGAACCTCAACATATCCAAAACAAATGAAGAAATAGATATGGTTATCAATAAACTACCATCCAAAAACGCTCCTGGGCTAGATGGCTTCACAAGAGAATTCTACCAAGCATTCAGGGGAGAGCTGACACTGATCTTCCACAAACTATTCCAGATCATAGAAAAGGATGGCAAACTCCCAAACTCATTCTATGAAGTCAGTGTAACTCTGATACCCAAACAGGGAAAGGATCCCACAGGAATAGAGAACTACTGACCAATATCTCTAATGAACATATATGCAGAAATCCTTAACAAAATATTGGACAACAGAATACAAAAGTATATAAAACATATCCTCCACTATGATCAGGTAGGATTCCACCCAGGGATACAGGGATGTTATAACATTAGAAAACTATCAACATTATATACCACATTGAGAAGAAAAAGTACAAGAATCACATGATAATATCGGTAGATGCAGAAAAGCATTTAACAACACCCAACACCCATTCTTAATTAAGACACTCAAGAAAATAGGAATGGAAGGAAAAATCCTCAAGTTAATACAAGCTATCTGTGTTAGTCTGGGTACTTTAGAGAAACAAATCCACAGCAACTCATGTGTAAGAGAGAGTTTTATATAAAGGTTAAGTATGCATCACAAAAACATCCCAACCCAGTGCTGCTCAAGCCCACAAGTCCAACATTAACCCATTAG
>NW_022111320.1:8612223-8632532 GCF_000313985.2 Echinops telfairi | reverse complement strand
CTGGCAGGGGTCTCCACACGGCTGCTCCAGCACCCGGGCTGCATTGGTATAGGTCCATGTGACTTCTCCTCAGGGATGTCTTGCAGGAAGTGAGCCCTGTCAGTTGAAGCAGGGAACTGGCTAAGGCAGCTGCACCCTGGTCCGACCATCAGAAAGTAATAGACCCGAGTACTAGAAAGGCAAAGCTCCCCAAGCCATTTATCCATCTTCCCATTTAATTAACCCCACATGTGTTTTTCAGCCAGGTTGGCACAATAAACTAACTACCTCACTATCTATGAAAAGCCAACAGCCAACATCATAGTCAATGGAAAACATATGAAAACAATACCACTGTAAAAGGGTACCAGACAAGGATGCCTCTTGCCCCCATTTCTATTCAATATTGTATTGGAAGTGCTAGCGAACAACATAAGACATTAAAGGTATCCAACTGGGAGTTGAGGAGGTGAAATGATCATAGCTATTTGCAGACAACATGATTCTATACATTGAAAATCCACAAAGCTCCACAATAGGAATACTGAAATGATGGAGGAATATGAAAGAGTGGCAGGATACAAGATCAATAAATAGAAGTCTATGGGGTTGATATATATATATATCAGTCAAGACCATGGAAGAGGAGATCAAGAACCCTGAACTAGTAGGACCATCGATGAAGGTGCTGGGGAAACCTAAGGACCTTGGCTCAGGGAATACATAGGCTAACTGCAATTGAAAAGGGTACACACACAGGGAAACCTAAAATCGACAAGTGGGTTATACTACGTATAGAACACCTGTGTGCATCAAAAGACGTCACCAAAAGGGTAGCAAGAGAACCCACAGACTGGGAAAGGATTTTTAGCAATGACACAGCAGACAAGGGGCTTATTACTAAAATCGACAATACCCTCCTAGCCTGCAAAAAGTAGGAAAAAGAGAGAGGGACAGTCTGGACCTATATCGGCACACCAAGCCTGGAGCATAATGCCCCTGCATCGAGCTGCTAAGGAACAGAGAGGGCTGTAGGGCCGACAACAACTCAAAACACATTGACCCCTCACTGGAACATACCACGACAGAGGATAATACTAGGGACAGACGGCAGTCTGTCCAGTCTGAACCCCCCAGCAGTAGGGCAAACCAAGAAGGCAACATAACAGAACAGCAATGGGAGCAAAGAAAAGACATAAAACCCCAGACGAGTCCCCAAAATAGACTTCAGACTAGGTGGGGCATCTCCCAGAATTCCCCAGGACCAGTGAAGAGACCGTCATAAAAGTCAACGGACAGACATGGGATTATGTATTTTTTTCCCTTTTTATTTTTTCTGGTTTTTTGTGGGGTTTTGTTTGTTTGGTCTCTGTTATTGTTCGGTTGCCTACTTATATAAGATAGGCAGAGGAAGCAAGCTCCAGGAGAAAACAATAGGACTGATGATCCTGGGGGGACTGGGAGAGAAGGAGGTGGGGGAAGGGAGCGGTGAGCAAAGAACGAGTTAGACAGGGAACAACTAGGAAATTAAAATCAACAACAAAGATGTAGAGATCCTCAGGGTGTAGGAGCAATAGCAATCTAGCTGAGAGAAATTACTAAGAGGAGGAAGTAAGGCGAGCATAGTGGTAGGGCAGGAAGAAGTTGAAAGGAAACAGGAATGATCTAGTAAGCAAAGATATGGATAAAGGTATATGCATCAGCGTGTACATACATTAATACATAAAAATAGAAGTATTGACCCATATACATATATTTAATATGGCAATACATTGAGGTTGTGGATGGACTTTGGACCTCTGATAATGCCCTCCCTCAATGCAAGAACACTTTGTTCTAACAACCTACAATTCTGTGATGCTCACCATCCCAGCACAATCGCTGAAGACAAAATAGGTGCATACGAAAATATGGTGAAGAAAGCAGATGGTGCCCAGTTATCAAAAGATATAGTGTCTGGGGTATTAAACGCTTGAAGTTAAGCAAGCGACCATCTAACAGAAGCAACAAGCTCAACAACTTGTGCAATCATGAGGTGTAGCGGGGACCAGGTAGCAGGCATCAAAACACCCCAAACAAACCAATCAACCATATTGTTGAGAACAAGAGGGATAGGAGCAGAGACCCAAAGCCCATCTGTAGAAAATGGGCCATCCCCTCACAGAGGGGAAGGAATGAGTCAATCAGGGTTCAGTTAAGCACCGATGAAACACACAATACTCCTCTACTTCTTTGAGGCTTCCTCACCCCCCACTATCATGACCCCAGTACTGTCTATCACTGAGGCTATATCAGATCATGTACACAGGTACAGCTAAGACACAAAAGCTCATGACACGGAATCCAGGAACAGGAATGGGAGTGGCAGTAACAGGAGAGCAGGGAGAAGGTAGGGAGAGGAGGAGAGGAAGGGGGAACTGATCAGGATGTTCAACACATAACCACACCCCTCTCCCCCCACCCCCTGCAGGGGGACGAACAACAGAAACCCAGGGGGCAGGGAGATCGCAGTCGGTTTAAGATATGAAAATAATAATAATTTATAATTTATCAAGAAGTCATGAGGGTGGAGGTGGGAGGGAGGGTGGGGGAAGAGGAGCTGACACCAAGAGCTCAATAGAAAATAAAATGTCTAGAAAACAGTGATGGCAACATATATATACATGTGCTTGATATAACTGATGTATGGATTGTTACACAAGCTGCAAGAGGCCTCAATAAATTGCTTAAAACAAATTAAAAAAAGAAGCTGGATTATGCGAAGAAGAATATGGCATCAGGACTGGAAAAAGGTTTATTAACAATCTGTGATATGCAAATGACTCAATCTTGCTAAAAGTAGGAAGGACTTAAAAGTACTTACTGAAGAAGATAAAAGATTGAAACTTTCATTATGGATTAAGCCTCAGTGTAAGGAAAAACAAAATATTTACAACTGAAACAAAGGTAACGCCATGATAATTGGGGAAAACATTGAAGTTGCTCAAGATTTTGTTTTGCTTGGATCCACAATCAATGCTCACAAAAGCAGCAGTCAAGAGCTCAAAAGATGCATTGCATCGAGCAAATCTGCTGCACAAGAACTCCAGAGTATTAAAAATTGAGGATGTTACTTTGAGGGCTAAGATGCACCAGCCAAAGCCATGTTGTCAATCGCCTTATAAGCATGTGAGAGTTGAACATTGAATGAGGAAGGTGGCAGAATTGATGCATTTGGATTGAGGTGCAAGTGAAGAAAATTGAACGTACAATGGACCTGCCAAAGGACAAATGAATCCCTCATGGAAGAAGGATGACCGGAGTGCTATTTAGAGCCAAGGATAGTGAGACTTCGTCTTACATATTTCGGACATGTTGTCAGGAGAAACCAATCCCTGAAGGAGGACATCATGCTTGATAAAGCAAGGGGTCAATGAAAAAAAAATAAGGCTCTCAACAAGATGGCTTGACATAGTGGCTGCAAGAATGGGCTCCAGCAGAGTAACAATTGTCAGGATGGCACAGGTCCCGGCAGTGTTTTATTCTGTTGTGCATAAGGTCACTATGAGTTGGAACTGACTCAATGGCACCTAATAACATAACAACAACAATTCTTAAGAAGAGGGTAACCTTTTCCTTCTTCTTAGTCTGTCCTTGTTCTGGAAGCTCTGCTGAAACCTGTTCACCTTCGGTGACCTGATGCAGCTTCCAGCATCAGAGCAATAACAAACTGACAGACAAATGGTGGAATCTTTCGATAGAAAACCAGATTTCCAATTATGTTTGGAAATATCAGCTACATTCAGGTATGATAATTGAATAGGTCTAAACATTACTAGTTATGTCCTTATGAATTAGAGCAAAAATTTGTAATTAAATATAAAAATCTATTCCAAGGACAGTGAACATGTGGCCCTAATATTAAATTCTGTTATATCAGAAAAAGATGCTTTTAAAAAGCTGTTTAATATTTTCTTCTCCAATATTCTTCAAACAGAAACATTTACCAAGTTCACAAAAGGAAAGAAACAACAAAGCAAAACAAGGACAGTCTGTACCTACATCAACGTAGTATTTAAAATAAACCTTTAAGTAAAATCATGTATCACTTTCTTTCTCAGAGTTAAGATCTTTCTTTCATTTATATTATTACTCTGCTTGCTAACTTCTAGAGATTTTTCTGACAGATGGATATTTATATTATGTCAGTGATAGCCCCTCTGTGAAAATAGTAATTAAATAATATTTGGTGATGAAATCTACTACATTAATTTTCCATAGAATGCCATATTTTACCTGCTTCTCTGGACCTAAATATATGTGGTAATTTTTACTTGAAAAGTGACTCACTGAGATAATAACTAATGATGGATGCTGCATTATTTGGGTCCTGGAATCAATGATTAGCATTCTTTTTAAATGTATGAAGTTGACATTAGGCTAAGAACATATGAATAAGTTAAAGTCCTCTAATGAGTGATCTTATTGACTGTGCACTCCTGGGAATAAAAGCTAGAATCTCTCGTTATGCAGTTGAATCTATTAAAAGTAGCTTAAATATTACAGCAGTACCTTTCATCTCTCTGTTCCATTGTCTAACTTCAGAGTCTAGGAAAATACTGTTCCCTATGCCTGAAAGAAATTCCCATTTAACCTTACACCTATTTTCCCACAGTTAAATTTTGCTCATCTTTTCTTAAAAATTTTGTCGTGCACACTCTTTCTCTCACAATATAAAGTCAGATTCCTTTGAAATATACAACCATAACATTTAACACTTCTAAACACATTTAGATTTTAAAATATTTCAATATGGTGTCTCTGCTTCTAAACTACATTTTCTAGAAAAACTCATCACTTGTGTCTTTTTAGCTAACCATTGCATCTCAAATTTTTGGAAGAGTGCTGGTCCACAATCAATAAACAGTTTTTAAAATCATACCAGATTAGATCTTAAGCCTCTGAGCCTCATGCTTTCCAAGAATGAGGTAAAGCCAAAAGCAAACCAATTGCCATTCAGTTGCTGCTGATGCACAGCAGTATTGTAGGACAGGCTAGAACGGTCTCATAGGCTTAGTAGAGCTAGCCTCTTTAGGGAAACTGAAATGTGTTTCTTCTGGATCAAAGTTGGTGGGATCATATCGTTGATCTTCTGGTGAGCAGCCTAACTTAACAATTGTGCCACTAGGATTCCTGTAGTGTATGGCACATCACGGGAAAGTGCTTTTTAAATGAGCAAATCTTCCTTGTGAGCCCTTCCAGTAAAAGACTTGACATTTCTAAAGCTATTACCAAATACATTACTTAACCGTTCTTAAGCAGACATTCGTCTCTTAAAACATGTAAGAGGGAGCAAAGAGATATAGATTGATTTAATATGAAATGATCATATTTAAGAAACGGGACATAGTGAATGCTTCAATTATTTCTTACCAGAACAAATAGGATATCTTTGTAGCAGTGAAAGTTCAGAAAACTTTTCCCACTGATGAGAGAGCTGCTGGAGTCTTAGCGCTGATAAATCCTTAGTCTACATTAAGGACACAAACATCCTTGATTAATTCTCCTGGTGCCTTAGCCATTCTTTGTTGTTGTGTGATACTGGGTTGATTTTTAGTCAAGTGCCCATATATTACAAAGTCGACTGCCTCACAGTATTTCTAGATCATAATCTTCATGGGAGAAGATTGCTAGGTCTGTCTCCCTCATAGATACTGGACAGGTTCTAATATGCACACTTAACTATTGCATATCAAGGCTTCCTATATAAGACATAAGGGGGAAGTTGGACCATTAATTGCAATGTTCATTTGTATGCTACCAAGTACAAATATTGATAATGTGTTATTTTCTTTAGATATCTTTTGAAATTTCATATTGATCATGTATTCTTAGCTATACATATTCTTTATATTTCACTGCCATTAATTCACTTACAAGTCATAGTGACCTTTCAGGACAGATTGTAACTCTTTAAGGGAGTATCAAGCCTCATCTTTCTCCTGCAGAGCAGGGAGCTGAGGGTTTCAAACTGCTGAGCTTGAGGTTTGTAGTATAACACGGCACGTCAAAGCCACCAGGACACAAGAGCTCTTTAAATTGTAGGAAAGTAAGGATGTTTGAAGACTAGAGTGTACCTGACCCAAGCCATGGTATTTTCAATCTCTTCATACGCATGTGAAAGTTGGACTTTGAATAAGACGACCAAAGAAGAATCAATGCATTTGAATTATGATGCTGCCAAAGACTATTGAAAGGACCAAGGCCTGGGCTGACACAATGGCTACAACAATGGGCTCACACATAAGAACAAGGGTGAGGATGGGGCAGGACCAGGCATAGTTTGTTCTGCTGTCCACAGCATCCGAATGGGTCAGAACCAACTCAATGGCATTTAAACCAAGACAACATTGTTTATGTCACTTACTGTTCTGCATATGGACAGTGAAAACCTACTGTATTCGTCCATTAATAAATAATGAAACTCTTTGCTGATTTTGTAAGTTTGTTGTTGTTGAGTGGCATTAAGTTGGTTCCAACACAATAGGTCATATATACAATAGAACAAAACACTCTCATCTTGAAGCATCCTCAATCATTGCTTTGCTTGAGCACATTTTTGTAGCCACTTTGTCAACCCATCCTCTGCAGTATCTCCTTTGATTTTCTCTAATAAAGACAGAAGAGCAGAAGAAAATGAGAAAGACCCTCAAGAAGATGTATTGACCCAGTGGTTGCAAGAAGAAGCACAAGTATAATAAGAACCGTGTGAATGGTGCAGGGCCGGATAGTATTTCTTTCTGTTCTGCTCAGGCCACTGTGGGTTGGGATGGACTCTCTTGCACCTAACAGCAGTGACACAGCATGCTATCCTTCTTCAGGGAATGGTGTTCCCTGTTGACAACATGACCAAGTAAGTACGTGAGACCAACCTGTTCATTTTGTGTCTAAGAAGCATTCTAGTAATAGAATTTTCTAGAAAAAAATTAAAATGTAGAGATAGGTCAGTAAAATTATTTTAGATGATACACATTATTAATTGATATTCTATACTAACATTTCAACATGTAATTAATATAAAACTTGAGATTTCAAAGTATTTTCTTGGCGTGGTGGTTACAGATTAGGCTGTGAGCCACACGTTAGCAGGTCCAGAGAAAGGCTGCGACTCTGCTTCAGTAAACAGTTCTAGTCCCGTAACCCTAAAGCGGGAGCTGTACCCTGTCCTATAGTGTTGCTGTGCGTTGGCATTGACTAGACAGCAATGAAGTTTTAAAACGTGAGCATGCATTTGACTTTTATAGAGCTTCTCATTTCAAATGCTAATTTTTATGAAAATGTTGTAACTATAATTTTTATTTAAACTATATATATATATATATATATGTTTTAAGTTGGTGTCAACTCCATGGCAGTGGATTTGAGTACAATTTTAAAACTAGATTTACTTATCCATGCTGTTTCAAACATACTGTCAGATAACTGATTTTTTTTTTTTAGTTTGATGTCTTCATTTAAAAAAATGTTTCATCTTCTCTGGAAGAGTTGATTTGACTTAGCAATAAAAATAAATTTCAAAACTAGATCTATCTGACATTAATTCTTTAAAAACTAAGTATTATTAATATTGGATTAAAAGAGCCATTTTATAAGTTAAATAAAAACTACAATGCTAACCATATAAAATTAGCACAATGCCTATAGTATTTGCATAATTATGTCAATTATGAATTACAATTAAAATCTGTATACTAACTCATGTTTGAAGAATGGTTACATCATTATTATTAACTTATCTTACAAGAAGTTTTATTTTCAACACAAATTCTCGTGTTGCCTATTTATGTCCCAAATAGGGTTTCTTTTCTTCAGTATGTCAAAGTTACTTCATTTTTAAGCTCTGTGTTAATTGATTAGAAAACGGAGCATTTTTTCTTCATTGTTCAATATTTTTTAAGTATTTCTTTTATTAGTAAAAATCTTAAATTGTAGTTAAAACAAGTAAATATTTTTAAAACTCCTCTGTGACAGCCAATGAGCATTGAGAAGGAAAAAAAGATGATTAAATTAATTGTCTTGTATTTCTTTCAACACTTTCATAAAATTATGTTGATTCATAGAATTTTCATGAACATAATGAATGATTTTAGCAATATCCATCACAGTTTTCAAAGCATCTGCTTAAAAAATTTGAGAACATATTTGAAATATCTGTCCTGCAGTAAATTGAAGAGAGAAGGGGAACTTCAGTCGTTAATTTAAAAATTCCTGCCAATTATGTCTTTTGGTCATGTTTTACCTTGTTTAAATCCTTCTTTCAAATGATAAAATTTACAAAAGTCACTCTATTGTAAATTTGATATTTTATATGTTTAAACTCTTTCATTATTTTAGAAATCCTTGAGACAATTCAAGATATAAATTGAACAGTTTCCCATATTGCAAAGCTAATATGAAATTGAGAAATGACATTGTATTTGTTTCCAATTTGAATGAATTTATCTTTGAAATTATTGGAGAGGTCTTCTTAAACTCTTAAGGTAAGTTAACAAATGATTGTTAACTTTTTGGAAGGGTAAATATCTTCTTTTAAGACTTTTCCTCACCATTTTTAGCATTTCAATAAATAAAACAATATTTTATTTTGCCATTTCATAAAACTGGATGTCTTTCTCATGCCAGCATCAAAGCTGTCCAAAGATACAAGTTCAGTTTCTGTGAAAATTAACTTAAAATTTTTTAGGTCACTGAGTTATTCAGGTGCTATTTAACTGCTCAGAGAAAATTTCTTATCAAATTTATTACTAGATTATGGGAAAATCTCCAAATATATTCCACTTAGTAAATTTGCACCTTTACTTTTCAAAGGGCTGTATTGTTTTTTTCTTTATTGAGACAAATCTGAGCCATATTCTCTTCCAGTGTCTTTATACTCTAATGTTGCCTTACTAGCATCTATATCTTTACTCAGTTTGCATGCTGTATATTTGTATTTTGTATTTAAAATGTACACGTATCTTGTTTTTAAACTGAAAATAATTTATAAATTTAAAAAGGCATTAAAACGGATTGATCCATTAGTATATACATATTAAATCTATAATGTGGTTAGATTTCATTCTAGGAATGATATGCACTTCAGCACATGCATTACACATCTTACACAGCATATCAATACCTCTTATTCAATTTAATGTTTACAAGGAAATACAGTTCTACCCAAAAATAACAGAGAAATCTTTTGGAACTCTCATTATTTTTGGGCTACTCATAGTTGTTGTTGTTGTTGTTTAATAATCCACACACTATAATGTCTGCATAATCAATAAAACCCAAGTAAACTTTATTGTGGTCTTCTTTCACTGACAATCAGGATCCATGTGACCGCAGCAATGCTATCCCTTCTTTCCTGTCCTCTTCTGAATCCAGTCTGAACTTCTGGCAGCTCCCTGTTAATGTACTGCTGCAACCTTGGCTGGATGAGCTTCCGCCACGTTTGCCTGGCGTGCAACACTAGGCTCAAGCATAGAAACAATTTTGAGGTTGGCACGAGTCCCGAGAGGGTTTCGTTCTGCTGTGCAGAGGGTCGCTATGGGTCAGAATCAACTTAATAGCACCTAACAACAACCACAACATCATAGCAACATACAAGCCGCCACAATATGGCAAACCGACAGACAAGTTGTGGATGTGTTATATAGGGTTATATAAATAA
This sequence comes from Echinops telfairi, assembly GCF_000313985.2. Classification (NCBI taxonomy): domain Eukaryota; kingdom Metazoa; phylum Chordata; class Mammalia; order Afrosoricida; family Tenrecidae; genus Echinops; species Echinops telfairi. The sequence continues at coordinate 8,622,859 of NW_022111320.1, read as the reverse complement.
CACTAAAAACCAATAAATATAAAACAAAAGTTAAAGTACAAGTGAGCCAAAGAAAGGCTAATATAGCAATCAAAAATAGACCTTCAAAAAAATGAATAAAACTAAAATTTACCTATACACTGTATAGGTAAACCTTGTAAAATTATTAAAAAATATAATACTCTAGAATGCCTAGGCTATTTCTTCATTAGATTAACTCCGAAAAAAGAACACTTTAAAAGTGGTACCACAAATATTTTGATACCAGACTAATATTCTTTTTAAAATATGAGTGAGCTAGAGTATGTTTTCATTAGCAGCTTCCTAATACCCCTTTTACTATAGCTAACTCAATAGCACCTTCAGAAATAGTGAGAAACTAAAGATAAAATGAGAAAAAAAAAGAATTATACTCATCTATCATCCTATGGGTATGGTGACTTTTTTGTCCCCTATGCAAAAACAACTCACTGCCATTGAGTAATTGTGACTCATAGTAAGCATATCTATATAGAGTGCTTAAATTCTCCAAATGGTAAGCTACCTGACACAAAAAGTTCATTGTGACCTTAATTCATTAGAAAATGTGGAAGATCAAATTAGCTATTTAATATTAGCAGATAACAAACTATATTTAAGGAGAAAGGAATATATATTAAGGTATTTTATTCACATATATTCAAATTTGGAATTCAGTGTCTATATTCTGAGCCTCCTCTTTTTAAAAAAATATATTGAATACTGAGATGATGAGTGATACAAATTATATACAAGCTATAAAATAAGTATTAGTTTCTTTTAAAGAAAGTATCAACTTGGGAAGCAATCTCCTTCCTAAAGGGCTGGAAAGTAAATTTTGATATTTTAAGCACAGTTCTCACACAAAATAGTTGAAATTAAGCAGTTTTGAATGAAGTAGCAAGAGGAAAATATATGATTAGGTAATCTAATTTTCTTACTGAAAGTTTCACAAACTTTAGTTATACTGAGAAAAGAAACAAATTACAATATTAACAGTTTTAATAATAATGTCATAATATAGCCTGAAATTATGCATACTTTCTCAACTTTTAAATAACTTTGCTGAATTTTAAATGAGATGGAAGTGAGTCAAGAGTATACACCAAGTAAAAATAGAAAACCTAAAATATCAATAGTCTATCCCATTTAAACATTTTTATTGCTAAATCTGTAAAATAATGTTGTGCAATGTATATAAATACGAATAAATTATATATGAAAAATTATAATCTAGAAATTCTAAACTGATAATATCATTATAACAAAATTTTTGTGTGTGGGTTCTGAGTAAATCTTTTTCTAATATAAGATTTAATATTCATGTAACATATAGGATGAGCGTTAATGAAATATTAATTCTATCGATTATAGAATCTAGTCTAAAGCCGACAGCTGACATCATGCCTGACAGCGGCTGATATCCCCTGGCATGGTTCTCAGGGACCTGGGTTTTGATATATCTTCTGTCGTATTATAGCTCTGTGACCTTGGGCAACAATTTTGACTTCTTTGAAACTTACATTGGGGATAATGATAAAATACAGTATCTTAGGACAAGTCAATAGTTTTTCACAAAAGGCTAAAGAGAGAAAATTGTGAATAGGAGCAAGACAAATAACTGTAAATTGGATTTTCTTTTTTGGAATATCCATTTGCCTCCAAGGCATAGTGCATTTTCTGTTATGAAACTTTGTCACACTGTAGCATGAGGCCAACAAAGGTTTTGCATCATTTTTAACAAATACAGTAATCTCTTCGATACATCACTTGAGTTTTCTCCCCAGAAGCACAAGGATAAGATCATGGTTTTCAGAAGAAAATTGATGGATTTTATTCTTTTCTTAAGCTAAAAGCTTAAAACCACAGAAACATCACTCCTCTTAGAAGAAAAAAAATTTTAAAGTCTTACTATGCCAAGAAGTTTTCAAAACCAATATAGCAAAACTGATGACAAACATTGTGCTTGGAGAAAAAGACGAATAAGTTATTGGCAAAATATCTACACCTGATGACATTTTCAGTGCTATGTAATATCAGTGAGATAGAAATGCAATTACTATCCCTCCTCTTGAAGCAGAAATACTGCCTGGAAAGGAATGCATAGTGCTCAGTGCCCACAGAGGGAAGTTACACACAGAGGCCAAGCTCTCGATAGTATTTTAGGAATTCATGTGCATCCATCTCCTGTACGATAGCCTGAATAGATCAAGACTTTGAATGTCATCTATCAATAGAATGAACATCTAACAAATAGCTTAAACTAATTAAGCTACAGGGCAGTGCATAAATTTAAATGGACTTTGATCTGAATATCTAGATCACAATCATTTTGCATTTCTGATGCCATAAAACTGAATGTTGGGCTTGTCTGGCCTATAGTTCTAGATATTTAGTGTTATTCAGGTGTAAAAGCTTGGTGTAAAACAGCAAATAGTATGCTTTTCACTAATATAAAACCGTCATTATTAAACCGTAGGAAAACATATCTTCATTGTTTCCCAAATACCTATCGCATGCTTAAGGCGCTGTAAATTCCACTCTATTATTAAGCTCTATAGAAAAATAAAATTAAGAAAATATGTAGGTAACCTCACACTTTCATAATCTCATAGTTCATAGTTTATATCCCTGGTGGACTTTTGAACTAAAATTTAAAATTATGTATGCTCTGTTCCTGAATGATAAGAGACCATGATAGTGTCCCCTCCCCAACTCCAACCCCCTGTGCCCGCAAGGCTCAAATGGAAGCTGCAGCATTTTTTGTGTAATGGGAGACTTGAGAGGTAACCTGACAAATATTTCACTTTGTCTACTTGGTACTTTTAATGGTGGAGTGCAAAACAAGGGATTGAGATGCTATGATTTAGAGCAGGGGTTCTCAAGAAAAAAATGTAAATTTCCAGTTTCAGAAGACATGTAAGAGTTCTATTTTTGAATGCAAGATGAGTGAGGAGAATCCAGGATGTCACACAATGACCAGATTAGGTAATATATTGCATAATGGTACGCTTAAAATTAATGAAGAAGAAACCCTTTAGACTATGAAATGAAAATCCCAGTTTCCATTATGCTGTAAATTGATTGAGGTTATTAAGGACACTGAGATCAAATAATTAAGATCTGAAACCTGTGTGGGGCATGAAAACTTCTCAAAAATCTAGAAAACCTGATATCTTAGTTATCAAATGCTGCTACTACAGAAATACCATAAGTATTAACAAACATATTTTTATTATCTCTCTCTTAGTTTCGTAGACTAGAAGTCCAAATCTAGGGCTCTAGAGTTAAGGGAGGGTTTTCTCTCGCTGGCAGTTCAAGCAAAGTTCCGTGTCCCCTTTCAACATCTGTGGGCTCTGCATTCCTTTGAGATCCACATGTGTCTTGGCATCAATCTTTCCCACAGTGTAATAGCTTCTCAAAAAAGTGATCCCGGATCCAAAGGACGTGCTCCACGTCCTGCTCTTCTCTCTTCCCTCCCTCTGTTTGCTGCTCTCTTTGTATCACTTGTAAGACAAAAGGTGATGCAAATCCCACACACAGGGCAACTATCCTTACATTGGATCAGGGATATGACCTGAGAAAGGTTCTTGAATCCTGCCGAAACCTTTAAAAACTGACTGTTCGCACCATGGAGAATGATCACGCGATGACATAACGGCACCATGACAGAATTGCTTCACAACTGAGAATCCTGGCTCCACCGACTTGACGCTCAGGGGAACGTGATTCAATCGACAGCAGCTGCAGAGAACAGAAATGAAAGATAATGCAGCTAACTTCTGTGAAGTAAACATGGAAACGAGAAGCTGGTGCGATAGTGCCCCAAATGAATTGTTTTTCATTGAATATGGATAATCATAAAGTGTCATGGGAACTAATATCTAGGTCTCATTTATTTAGCCCAACACATTCAGAATATAGTATAATAAACAGCTCTTCTTCAGAAAGCTGCACAGAAAGGTTTTGTTTAACGCCATGAAGAGAGAAACGTGTGTTTATCAGATTGAGGAATGTGTTGTGTGTACTTTATTTGTGTGTTTTATTGTTTGTTTAGCACGGTGTAATGTTACAGACTGATGAGTAGGATGCGTGGGAAAAGTGAGAGGAATTCCCATGAGGTGAAATAATGCATAGAGCCATATAGAGATCAGAATACTGGAGATAAAAGGTTCCAAGAAGCTTATCTTTTGGTTCTAAATGAAGATAAATGTGGAATATATGAAAGAATGAATTTATTTGAATGCAAGACAATTTAGAGTACAGGTTCTGAATTTCATTTGGCCTACTGCCTCCTTTCCAGAAACAAACTTCCTCTGTGTGGCCTAACAATTCATAAAAAAATAAAGTTCCATTGTTAAAAATCCAGGTAGATGCATAGATGTCCACTTTTGTAGTTCCCAGCATCATCCCAGTGCCTCGAAGGGGGAGGTATTGTTCACTTTGGGAAACACTAAAGAGAGTGTTAATTCCAACAATTATTCTATCATTATGACATGATGTACATTCCCCATGTAGAAACAGACACACTCTATCTGTTGATTGTCTTTGTTGAGGTTCTGTGAATATCAGCCTCAATCATCAGCTTGTGAAGTACTTGTGGACAATAAATTAATTGTGCTCATGGGTATTTCTACAAGCATATGGGGGTTTCTGGCATATACTAACCTTGCAACAGTTTAGCAAATGCAGCTGCAAAAATCTAGATTTGTTTTATTTTCCAGACACTTTGAATTAAATTGGATTTTAATATGATATACAGAACAGCAGTTAAGAGAATGCGGAGAAGAGATTGTGCACAGAGAGAAAAAACAAACAAATACTGATAAGATATGTTTCAGCCTATTTTGCTATATTGATCATTAATATGGTCATACATGTTCAATGGTAATTTATAACTTTTATAATCCTTATGGAATCAAGGATGTATATCTGACTTACTCAATATGGATCTCCAGCAACTAAAAGGGTAGTAGGCATATAATAGACACTTTCTATATTTGTTAACTATATGATTGAAAATATGCATATTACTGAGAAAGGAATGCTCTCACCACGTGCTCTTCATTGATTAAGAATATTTTGAAAACTATGCTTGGTAAGATTCCTAAAAGATTCAGCCACTCTAACGCTAAGCAAGATCTACCTGGCTGTTTGTTATAGTAAAAGATTCTGGCTTTCCATATGAAAATATATTTTATAAGAGTAGCAGATGGTATACTAGAAAATCCTCATGCTCAAGGGGTTAAAGTAATATTCTAAGAAATGTGGTGAGGGAGTTGTAATGAGGTCACAGCTGCTGAGTAATGTACACAATAATGGTATAAACTATTTGTGTACTCATTTGTAAATGCATTTCCAACATCAACCTCCTCTACCTTCAGGGAGTAATTTTATTTCCTATTTAATTTCAGGTGTTACAACTGCCTTAAGGTTGTTTTAAATTATGTATAGCACTATATAAAACTAAAAGTTGCAGTTTCTATTCTTTGCCAGATACAAATTTTACTTTAAATTAAACATGCTGTAGATTTATGGTTCAATCCATGATTTTGCTGTGGTTACATAATATTTGTCAAAGGAGGTTTTCAATAAAAACTTTGCAGGTGTAAGATTTGGGGGGAATTATATGATATTCTAATACCAGATAATGGCTGCATTCATGATCTGTCAAAGCCCATGAAATAATTAAACATATGAGATATCACCAAAAGCCTATTTTTGCTGCTAGTGCCTTTGAGACATTTCTGATTTTGAGTCATAGAGCCCTTGCATATTGTTGAGTGACTTGCTGCCCAGGCTTGCTAAGTGCTCGCAATCATTGAATCCATTATTGCGGCAAGTCTATCAATTCATCTTGTTGTTTTCTTTGACATGCTACTTTACCAAGATGACTATTTTAGTCATGTCTATTTCAGGGACTGACCTTTGCTTAGAACATGTTCAAAACACATGAGCTAAAGTCTTGCTATGCTGGCTTCTAAGGAGCATTGTAGATGTACTTCTTCCAACCTAAATTTGCTTATTCTTCTGGAATTTCATGAGGTTTTCAATATTCTCCACAAGCACTATAATCCAAAGGCATTAATTGTTTTTCAGTTTTCCTTATTCACTGCCCAGTTTATGCGGTGCTTAAAAATACTATGGCTTGGATCAGCACCTGTCAGTTTTCAAAGCAACATCTTTGCATTTTAACAATTTAAAGGGGTATTCTGTACCAGGCTTCTCCCAGGTAACATACCATTTGCTCTTGTGAGGCTATTCTTTCTTTTTATCCTGATGTTGCTTCTTAAACCACTGGTGAAAATTTTTGTTTTCGTTATGTTGAGGTGTAACGGAAAGCCTTCTCCAAAATAGAAATCAGGTCCTTTTCTTAAAGTCACTTTTTCAGTGGCGGTGAATTGCTTTCTCTGCCTACTCTCCTTTCTACAGCTCACCTCTTTTTCTGTTTCTCCTTTACCTTATATCTGGTCTTGGAAACTGGGTAACTTCTATACTTTGGGATTTCAGATTTCTGTTTTGTTTGGCAAGAAAACAAGGGAACAAATTGTGACTTTTTAAAAAATATGATATGCCTAACGTAGAATTATTGGACATATAGATGTGCTATGTGAGTTTTTCTTTTTTAAAAAATTTATTATTTGCAATTTGGCTAATTCAATTGCTCCTTAAATTGATTACTCATAGTTCTTAATTATCATATATAAAGAAGGAGCCCTGATGGCATATTGTTTCAATGCTTGGCTGTTAATCAAAAGGTCAGCAGTTAGAACCCATCTGCACTACACAGGGGAAAGACCTGCCCCTCTGCTTCCACAGGGCTTTCAGCTGTGGATGATTGCACTCTGTCAAACAGGGTCATTAGGAGTTGGGATTGACTCAGTGGTACACAACAATAAAGCATGAGATATTTTATGTTAGTTTATGATCATTTTTAAATGTTTCTTTTTAACTAAAATACGTAGCAATAAAATTAATGTATCTCTTGAGTTCACTTATTTGGGATATTAGAGAATGTTGATGAATGAGTAAAACTGTGCTTTTTTATGGATGGTACTGAAATAAATCATTTTCTTTAATCCTGATAAATTTTACTTATTGTTTCAAGTCTTTCACCTTTAGTCTTGAATTTTTTGTAGCTTTAGACAGAGTGACCACTCCATCTGTAAACACCCTTCTCTTGAATTGTTTTCACACTATACTTCTCTGCTTCTTTTTCTCCCACCTTGGCCATTACTTTCCAATATAATTCACATGTTCTTGTCTCTGTCCTTTTCTCTACTCTGTACTACCTTGAGTTCAATTCATATACATCAAATTGAATCCTATCTAGTCTCTCAACACCTTAAGATAACCAATTTGACCACAAAACGCTTCATAACTGAAGCTTTTGACATTTCCCCTTGCTTTAAAAAGTTCTATTCTCAACTATTTCCTTCTTTTAAAAACAGTTTTATTTGCACTTAATCCATAGGATCATATAATTCAATAGTTCAATCACATCAAGAGGAGTCATACAGTCATTACTATAATTAATTTTAGGTAATTCTTCCTTGTACTCATTGTAATTAGGGCAATTGTTTTTTTTAATTGGGCAAAAATGTGCGAAACATTCTCCAATTCAACAACTTCTTCATGTTTAATTCAATGCCATGGATTATACTCTCAGTGTAGTCGAATCATTATTGATATCTTTTCCTAATTATTCCATCACTATTAACATAAACTCCTTGCCCCCTAAGCAAAAACTCTTTCTCCTGTACCCCCAGTAAGGATTGCTCAACTTTGGTTTCTCACTTTTTCTTTTTTTAGTTGTTTTCTTGATATAAAATTCACATGTCATACACGTACAGTTTTTAAAAGAGTTATAACTATATCATCACCATCAGTTCTAGTGCTCCCTTCCCCTCTCACATTCATTGTTTGCTCCCTAATTTCCCTCCCCCTCCCTCCCCACCATTTATTCCCAATAAGCGATTGCATCAGTTATTGTCTATGCATCCACTCCTACTGTGCTTCATAATTGGGAAAATAAGCAGAAACAAAACAAAATGAAACAGAAAAAGGAAAAGACCCCAGACGCTATTCCAATCTGGGCATCATCTGCTTTCTTCACTACACTTCACTGTAACACCCTTATCTTCAGTGATGAAAAGGATTGAGCAGGACTGTGTTAAAAGAATGAACTGTCCTTAGATTGTGGCTAAAATTAACTTGGAGCCCAGAACCCATTTGCTTGTCCATGGGTATGAAACATTCTGCCTTACTATAGCAGTGATATTATCACAAAAACAAAAACAAACAAAATCCAACAAGACCAACAACAACAAAAACACACCAAAACCAAACAAAGATATAGCAAAACAAAATAAACAAAAAAGGAAAATATTGTCAATAATCCCTCAGGAGTGTAAGGTGATTGCACTTCAAGCATCAATAATTTTTCCAATATCATAGAATTTAAGGTACTGTTGATATGAAGAGTTTATGCGAGTATAGTCCAACCGGGAGCTGTAATCCATTAGTTGCTGCTATGTACAGATTAATTGAGCGCTGTTCACATGGAGCATGAAGGTTGGTGCTAGGGGAAAATGACCTGTCACATCCTTCCTTATTATATTGACAACTGTTATATTAATGCAAGTGGAATATTGAGATAATAAATATATGGTGGTTCTGGGTCCCTTTTCATTGGATGTCCACCAAGCCAGGGTTCCACCAGTGGTCCAATGACACCATTTCCACAGTCTTGGGGTGGTCATCTTACTTCGCTCCCATCAGTGATTTTCAGTCCTAAGTCCAAGGTCCACAGGTAGTTTTGAGGTAGGGTCCAGTTCATTCAGTCAGGCTTCCACTTCGAGTACTTCTGGTATTGCTCTTGGGGGATGCCATGTCCTCTGTAAGGTCAGCTTCTAACATCATCACAGTGTTAAGCCCATGGCATGGTGCATGGAGCATTGAGTAGAAACGTATTCAGTGTCTACTCAGGAAAGAGAACTGGATTTATTCTCTCCCTAGGTTCCCTGAAATTATAGTTTAGCATCGTGATGTGAGGGGCTCATCCCCATGTACCCACCAAGCCCACCGACAGAAATATCAGTGCCTCCACTGAAATGTAGATGCTCCCCTCCCCTGGAGTTAAATTGGTCTTTCCAGTAAGTTTCCCCTCTTATTCCCATGGCAGGCCTTCAAATTTGTCACAGTTTTGTTGCGGTGTTATATGGCATCAAGTGGATGGTCTTCTATCTTTTCCCCCTTCTTGACGGAGTGACCTCATAAGTTATTCCTTTTGGAACAGATTGTGATATGCTACACCAAATTTAAGGACAAATTTAAAAATTCTTCTCCTTCACCAAAACCCTTATTCATCAATATCAAATGCTTTTCTTGTCCAACTAATTTTACATAAACATTTCTATCTTGTCTATTCTCCCCCCTTGCCATCATCTCTCACCTAGATATTGAAGTACATTCCGAATGTATTTTCCTGATCTACTCACAAGCCAAAGAATTAATTCTTCACGTGACATCCATGCTTACTCTAATAATATGAACCAAATTATTCTACTTTCTTACTTAAATGGCGTAATAATTCCCATTGATTTCAGAATAAATTCCAACTTATTTCCCCTGGCCTATAAGACCAACATAATGCAGTGTCTGAAGTTCAAAAACAAGCAAACAAACAAAAAAACACAGTGTCTGAACTTAAAGAAACAAAACAAAACAAAAACTCCACATGTTTCCTCCCAACCCCTTCGTGGTAACTATTCCCTCGGTTCCTCTGTACTCTCCATCAAGATGTAAGGCCCTTTTCCACTTTGAAAAGCTGACTAACCAAGTACAGGGTTCAAGTGTCATATCTTCAAATGATCCTCCTATGATCACCTTCCATAAATGAGTCTTATTCTCTTCATAGTAGGGATCACAATCAGACATTATTATCTTTACTTTTAATATTTATGTTGTTAATTTTTCCTTTCTTGAAATGAATTGAGTTTGTTATGACATGGATAAAATACAATATGTTTTGCATATATACATATATTTATAGTCATAGCATACTGTTGGAATAGAATACATACTATGTAAATGCTTACACAATTAATGAATTTATGAATAAATATATTAATGTAAAAATAGATATGGTATGTTTTCCCATATTAATGGACAAAGTCCCCTATTTAACTGTCTTTAAAATGTAAAAGTCAGTTTTAGAGCAAGTTATTAGTGCAAAGAAGAAAAAAGTAAACAAACAAGACCATCATTTTGAAATTCACATTTATTGATCATTTAAAAATTCTCATGTGTCCCTTAAAATCTACTCACAAATCGATGTAAAATTATTTTCTCTAAACAGTTATAATATCAACTTGGTTATAGAACTTATGATGTTGCTTCATAAATTAATGCTTATGCCTTTATAACATGGGCATAAACCATATGCATAAGCATATACAATTATGCTTAGATGATTTGCAGAGTCTAAGAAAGTTGTCACCTGACCATAAAAGTTTCTTACTTAGCTTTTGTACGCATATGAGGTTATGACCTGTAGTTCCATTTACTAAGAGACATTTTGAGTTGCTTTTATATAATCCAAGCTCACTCACACAGAAAAAAAACCCAACATGTTGCC
>NW_022111320.1:8586618-8612123 GCF_000313985.2 Echinops telfairi | reverse complement strand
GGGGGTGGGGGGTGGGGGGGAGCTACAGCCAGCTGCCAGATCTTCCAGATGCTTCCTGCTTTAGCCAGATGAAGCCCCAGCTAGTTTTATTTTATTCAGATGCTATCTTTTTGTGGTTTTGGCAAAACAAAAGTAAATTACTTTTCTGAGCTAGTTATAAAGAGCATTTTTTCCCCTCTCTGACCTTGATGTCCCTATCAAGTTACAAATCTTAACCAAAATCATCTCTTTAGAATTTTATAATTTGATGACTAATTCACCTTGTTACTTAATTTAAGTTCTTTTCTGAGTTACTGTAACTGCATGGTACAAATCAAAGTATGAATGGGCTTTAAAATGTTCTTGGAGGGTAGGGGCAGGTGCCTCCCAGAATAATTTACTTCAGAGGACAGTACTGAAGCTGCAGCTCCGGGAGAGGGACATGTCTGATCAGAACACATGGGAGCAGATGAAGGAGGAGGAAACAGAGTGGAGAACTTCCTGGTCCACCATGCCTTGAGGACGATATTCCCGCTCAGAGCCGCCAATCCACAGAGAAGACCATATGGCCGGCCCTACTATGAGACACAACATCCCTCACTGACCCATAGCCTTGTAGGGAACAACACTGGGGACACAGTGTGGGAATTGCACCTGATCTGATTCCACCACACCGAGGCAAAACACTAAAGGCAGGCAACAGAACAGCAAGGGGAACAGAGCAACAAAGTCCCCAGGAAATTCCAAAAATAGACTTTGGGGCCAGTGCTTGGTGCCCCATCAGACTCAACCGGAAAACACTCCTAAAGGCCAACAAACAGTCCTTGAACTAACTTCAGGCTTTTCTTTTTTGTTGTTGTTGTTTTTGTCATTAGCTTTTTGTTGTTGTTGTTGTTAATGTTTTGTTTTCTTTTGTAGTTTTGTTGTGCTCTGTCTCATTTTTGTGCATGTTATTATCTCCGCAGGTCTGTCTAAATAAGATAGGCTGAATGAACAATCTGGAGGAGAAAACAATGGTATCGACGGTTCCGGGGGGACATGGGAGAGGGGAAAGTGGCAGGGAAAGGAAGTGGTGTTAACAAATCCAGGGACAAGGGAACAACAAGTGATCCAAATCAGTTGTTAGGAGGGTGTAGGAGGCCTGGTAGTGTGTGATCAAGTGTAATGTAACCAAGAGGAATTATTGAAACCCAAATGAAGGCTGAGCATGATAGTGGGACAAGAGGAAAGACAAAGGAGAGAGAGGAAAGAGCTAGGAGGCAAAGGACATTTATAGAGGTCTAAATAAAGGCATGTACACATGTAAACATAATTATGTATGAGGATGGGGAAATAGATCTGTGTGCATATATTTATAGGTTTAGTATTAAGGTAGTAGATGGGCCTCCACTCTAGTACTCCCTCAATGCAAGAATACTTTGTTTTATTAAACTAGCATTCCATGATGCGCACCTTCACAACATTATTGCAAAAGACAAAGTGGGTGCATAAGCAAATGTGGTGAGGAAACCCGATGGTGCCTGGCTATCAAAAGATATAATGTCTGAGTTCTTAAAGGCTTGAAGTTAAATAAGTGGCCATCTAGCTCAGAAGCAACAAAGCCCACATGGAAGCACACCAGCCTGTGTGATCACGAGGTGTCGAAGAGATCAGGTATCAGGCATCCAAGAAAAAAAAATCAAATCCTTGTGAATGATGTGTCCAGATTGGGACCCAAGATCCAACAGTAGGCAACTGGACACCCCTTTACAGAAGGGTCGCGGGGAGGAGAAGAGCCAGTCAGGGTGCAGGGTAGCAACGATGAAACATACAACTTTCCTCTAGTTCCTAAATGATTCCTCACCCCTCATCCCCATCATGATCCCAATTCTACCTTACAAATCTGGCTAGACCAGAGGATGTATATTGGTACAGATAGGAATTGGAAACAGGGAATCCAGGACAGCTGATCCCTTCAGGACCAGGGCTGAGAGTTGTGATACAAGGAGCGTGTAGGGAGGGTGGGGTAGAATGGGAACTGATTACAAAGATCTACATATAACCTCCTCCCTGAGGGATGGACAACAGAAATGTGGGTGAAGGGAGATGTCGGACAGTGTAAGGTATGAAAAAAATAATAATTTATAGATTATCAAGGGTTCATGAGGGAGAGGGGAGCGGGGAGGGAGGGGATAAAAATTGAGGACCTGATAACAAGGGCTTAAGTGGAGAGCAAATATTTTGAGAATAATGAGGTCAACGAATGTACAAATGTGCTTGACACAATGGATGTATGTATGGAATGTGATGAGTTATATGAGCCCCAATGAAATGATTTAAAAAAATGTTCTTGGAAAAATTCCATTCCATTTCATTTTCATTTTTCCATGAAATTGCTAATGCCCCCTTGTATGTATCTGAGAAAATGGAAGGGGGCTATATCTGAGCTCCTCTGCCACACAATGGGGGGAAACATTTCAATTCGACACCAGCCCAAGGCCTATGGCCACAAGAGAGAGGTCAGCAATGCCTCCACCTCCATGCTTCTTCATCTGCTCCTGACACAACCATTTCTCTAGAGGCGATCTACTTCTCTAGGAGTTGGGTTCAACGAACCCTGGCAATGGCCACACAGAACTCACAGACACGATGTATAATTATGGGATTTTGTCAGATACATTAACAGATACAACTCAGTCAGGAAACATTAGGGAACAGTTCATTGGTTCACAACACCTCTTTTCAATCATGTCTCCAGGAATGGTTTTCAGAACTCTCAGTCGTGGGGATCTTTGACGTCTGCCTTGCGCGCATCACTATTCTAAAGCTCCTTCAGCATTGATAACGGCCCCAAAGGCACTCTGCGCTGCAAACCGCCTCCTGCCCAAAGTACTCGGTTTTACTTCTGAGGTCAGGAAGCCCACTGCTCTGTCTCAAGGTCTTGGTGCTGCTCCTTTGCTCCTTTGGGTGTTAGTTCCTAGCAGTGGTTCTCAACCTTCCTCACGCCATGACCCTTTAATTCAGTTCCTCCTGCTGTGGTGACCCCCAACCATAAAATTATTTTCATTGCTACTTCATAACTGTCATTTTGCTACTGTTATGAATTATAATATAATATCTGATATGCAGAATGTATTTTCATTGTTACAAATTGAACATGATTCAAACATAGTGATTCATCACAAAACCATATGTCATTATATACTGTGAAATATTTATTTCTAATTATAAATAAATGAAGTTTTGTCTTGAAGCATGGTTTGGCATGAGTAACATTTTTCATGCCGGGTACTCTTTTGTGAGTGTATCTGCATGCGGGCCGACCCACCTGGCGATGGATAGAAGAGCAGTGTCTTGGTCCCTAAGACCATGGGAAACATGTGTTTTCTGATGGTCTTAGGTGACCCCTATGAAAGAGTCGCTTGACCCCCCAAAGGGGTCACGACCCACAGGTTGAGAACCACTGCCTTACAGCCTCTGGTGCCTCTCTTGCCTCTTCCCCACCCCTTGAGGCAGTGAGTTTTCAGGTACTCTATTGGCAGCTCTTCTTTCTTTTTGTACATACTACTTACTCCACTGGTCTTGCTTCTGAGAGAGTTTACTTATACCTAATGAAATAGTAATATGGATCAATTCCTGATTTAGAATCCTTACATCTTATTTGTCATTTGGTGAAAGTTACAAAGACTATGTGTCGGGGTGAGGGAGTCCCCAACACACAAACAGGTCCTCAGAAGAGACTTTGCAATTGTGGAAAACATTAAAGACAGACTGACAGCAGGGCACAGGGGCTCCTGGGAAAATGTCAGGACTGAGGGAGTGAATGTATTTTCCAATGGGTATATATCATGGGATTCACAGCTCTTTTATAAGGCATGCATGTCATACAGCTAACATATTACATAGTCAATGGGCAATATCATGAGTGGGTAACATAATGAAACAATGAGGCGAGTCATCACCTTGATTTAGTGATAGTGGATCTCGAATATCCCTAAGGTCTCCCCAGGGTTTGCTACATTTTAAGGTGTTTTGATCATACACCATATACAGTTGAACAACTGTAAATGAGATAATGCTTCTATACATGCATCATATTAGGAATGACATTAAAATGATTTCTCAAAGAGCACCACATAATGCATTCAAGTGATAAAGGAATTAATAAATATAAGAGAGAATCTTGACTAAGTAGACTAAATTGCAAAACAATTTAGATATAAATTAACAAACAAAGATCAGATACTGGGGGATAAAAAAAAGGCCCAAAACTCTTGAGGAGCAGTGGCCAAATAGACCAAGATATAATGTACACGTAATGTCTCCCTCAATCTATACATGTATTATATATATGTGTGTATATGTTTATATGTATATATATGTATATGTATATATATAATAGCTATAAACAAAGTACGCATACATATGCTGTCACAGATTGAATTCAATTTACAGTTACAGTTTCTGAGAATGTAAATCTACAGAAGAAAACAGTCTCACCTTTTTTCTGTGAATTAACTGGAAGGTTTGAACTGACAACCTTGCAGATTGTAGCCCAATGCAAAACCCTTTAACCATCAGGGTTTCTCTTGTGTGTGCGTGTTTGTATCATTAGTGTCGAAGTAAAACATCTAAAATTTACATATAGTGATGAAAAATTACAGAGTTATCAATGAAAATTAAGAAAATAAGAATTTATATAAGATACATAGTAATTTTTAATAAGCTATTTATGAAACAGCTAGCAAAACCTGCTCATCTTATTACTTCTTTAGCCAGCATGAGGTCTTGGCATTTATCAGTTAAGAAGTAGAGTTTATTTTTGCAAACATTTTAAAACTCAGAAAGTACTGATATATGCTTACATACTGAAACTTTTCAATTTTTATTATACCACCTCTGTCCTCAACAATATCTTTTACCCTCTACACACAATCCTATTTACATATTCATTTGTTTTGGTTCTAGACTATCAGTGAGCCAATAGAGGTCTAGAGTAGAAAAACATTTTTACTTCAGAAAATGACACTTTAATTCAAGACAAATTTTTAGCAGATACGTAAAATTGATGTTTATTATTTAATCAATCTGAGGGGTAAATGTAGGCAGCATTTTGTTAAATAGACTTGTCTCATATACTCAACTTCCTTATGCTCAATCTATTTGCCATGAATTTAACCTTGTGATGTGTGTTTTAAATCACAGCACAAAATGATCAAAATGTCCCAAGTAACAGTTATTGTTGTTAGGTACCTACCAGTTAGATCTGACTCATAAACACAGTGTGAAACAAAAGAAGGCAATCTCACACCATCCTCACAATTGTTGTTATGTTTGAAACGATTATTGCCATGGTGTCATTATATTTCCCTGAAGGTGCTACAAGTATAAATTTAAAATTAAATAATACTGGATCATGAACCCGAAAAGGACAGAGAAGTCATGACTCAGGCAAAAAACAATCAAACAAAAAACACCTGAGGTGGAAGGTCAAAACACCTAAAACATTAGCAGAACCAGACACATGCTAGAAGGGACTGTCCTGTAAAACATTTATAAACAGCAGAACAAGAGCCTGGAGATCACTCTCTGGATATCCTTCAGGAGGTCAGTGCTTGCTATTTCAGCCACTTAGCAGCCACTGATTGTCTAGGGTCAAGAGGCCCATGAGTAGCATTCCCTCACTGAAGGCTCTCAGCTTGAGCTGTCTAGTCCCTGCACTTGGTGAAAGCGAGTGCTTCAGATCAAGAAGTGTGATGACAACATGTCCTGCTTGAAGGCTCCCAGCTTTAGTAACTGTGCTGTCCTTTTCCTGTGCTCCCGGGCCCCAGAGAAATTCTCAACCAGCATTCTCTCAGTGGGAGAGTGGTACTGGCCACAGACCCCCAAACCAATGAGATTCTTGATCGTTTCCTTCCGTGAAACTGACACAGCATCTACCCAGGACTGGTAGAATGGACTCTTTTGCTTGTTAGATTTGAAAGCGCGACTTTTTTATCCTTTGGGAATTTAGTGGAGCCCTTCCTGGATTAGGTACCTTCACTAATAGCCAATGTGGGAAGGGAATGAAAGGTTTATGCTTTAACTTCAGTCGTATATATAATTATTGACTGCAGTGAGTAGAAACATTACAGGGGGAACTCAGTGTTTTTGTATATTTCATGAGATTTGCTGAAAACTGGTCTTTTCCCATAACCATCTACTTTACCCTAAAACTGGTTTGTCTTCATAACATGACCAAACAATGACAAACATGTTCTTGCTGTTTTGGGCTGTACTGCTTCCAAGACAGATTTGTTTATTCTTCTGGAAAACCATGCAACTTTCAATATAATTAAACAACATCAATTCAGATATATACATTATTCTTCCATGAGCCCTCTTTCTCGTGTTTATGAAGTGATGGGAAATACCATAGCTTGGGTTGGGCACACCTTACTCTTTAAAGGCTCCTCTTTGTTCTTCAAATAAGTCCTTGGCAGGTGGTTTGTCTGCAAAAGTGCTTTGATTTCTTGATCAGTGCTTCGTGAATGTTGACTATGGATCCAAGCAAAATGAAATCCTTGACCCGTTTGATATTTTCTGTTTAGAATTATGTGATCTACTGGCACATTTGTGAGGATTTTCATGTTCTCTACATTGAATGGTAATCCACGCTGTAGACGATGGTGTTATATCCCGTCAAGTTCTCTTGACTTTTAGCAAGTAAAGTTCCATCATCTGTATATCACGAGTTGTTACTAAACCTCCAAACACAAGGCCATGTTTCTCTTTGTGTTATCGCAGTTTCTCAGTGTATTTGGTCAGCAAATGACTGAATAAATATGTGAAAGGACACAGCCCTGAGACACGCTTCTCTTAATGATACACCATGCACTATCCTGCGTTGTCCTTCAACTACTAACTCTTGGTCTTTGTACAGCTTCCCCAGGAATGCAATGAAGTGTTCAGGAATTCTCGTTCTTCACAAAGTCATCCATACTGTATTACTCTCATACAGCTGGCTATCTTTCCATAATCAAATTTTCCATATTTTTTATATTCTCTGTGTTTAGCCAATATCCATTTGAGATCAGCAAGGACATACCTAATTCTAACTCTTCTTCTGAGTCTAATTTTATTTTCTGGAAGCACCCTATGTACTGCTGCATACCTTTTGAATTATTTTCCATAGAAATTTACTTTCATATGATATCAATGATATTACTTGATAATTTTCTATTTCAAAAAATTATTTAATATATTTTTTTGAATGAGCACAAATATACATCTCTTTTAGTCCACTGGTCGGGGAGCTGTCTGCCTGATCTTTGCACAGTCTAGTGATTGTAGTGCTACATCATTTTTTTCTAAACATACCAGTTGGGATTCCCTCATTTCTTGGAACCTTAGTTTCTTGCCAGTGTGTTCAGCGCATCTCAGACTTTGTTCAGTACTATCATTTCATGATCATATATTACCTCTTGAAATGATTCAATGTTCACCAACTTTTTTTGGTATAGTGACTCTGTAATCTTTCCATCTTATTTTGATGTTTCCTGCATCTTTGGATAACTTTTACCTATAATCCTTCAATAATGCAACTCGAGGCGGGTAACTTCTCCAGTTCTGTTAGCTTGAGATCTGCAGAGTACAGTCTTCCCTTTTGATGTTCTAATTGCAAAAGTTCAGTGCACCTTTCCTGACAATGCTGTACTTTGTCCTAGTCCACTATCCTTTTGAAATTTTTTGTTTAGCCTTTTTTGTCATTGTGTCTTCCATTTATTTCCAGTACTCTATGTTTAAAACCAAATTTACAAGACTCTTCTGACAACCATTTATGTCTTTCTGTATGTCCTTCCTTTTAAATGACCAGTAACTTTCCATATGATGTGCTTGGTATTATCCCTCACTCAGACTTGATTTCACATCTGTACTCGAGATGGTCTCTAACCAGGGGCGGGATATACCTGAGGTTGTATTTTGGTTCCCAGGGACTTGTTTGAATTTTCTTTGGCATCAATTGAATTTGCATATGAGCAATTGATGGTCCATGTACTATTCAGCCTTTGGTCTTGTTTTGGGTGATGATATCGAGCTTCTCCATTGTCTCTTACAAAAGGTCTAGTTGCCTTGTTTCCTGTGCATTTCATGTGTGGTGGTTTACATGGATAATCACATTTAAGTTGTTTACAAATAATAAAGGAATAAAGACATTACTGGTCTTGCAAAAGTTTATTATGTGGTCTTCAGCTTCATTTTTATTACCAAGACAATAATTTCCAACTAATCTTTCTCCCTCTCTTTCCAACATTTTGGATTCCAACCACAAATAATTATCAATGCATTTTGCTTGCATGTTTGATCAATATCTGACTGAATATGTTGATGGAATCCTTAAATTTCTTCCTTATTTCAAATAAATCTATTTTGAGTGCCTTCCATCCTGAAGGACTTATTTTCTGACACTATGACCAGAAAAGTTTAGTGGTTGGTACATGGATTTGAACAATAGTTGTATTAATTGATTTTCTTGCAGATATATAGATATTAACTCATGACATAAAGCATTATACTTCACATGAAATGTTCTTTTTATAATGATGATTATGCCAATACTTTTGAAGTTGTGATTCCTGGCATAGTAAACTATTTGAGCAACTGATTCTAAATCACAAATACCTGTCCACTTCAGCTCAGTCATGCCCAAGATATTGCTCTTTATATCTTTATACATTCTATTTTATTTTTGACAGTTATCAATTTTCCCAGGTTCATAGATTTTTACATTCTACATTTCAGTAATTAGTTGCAGCTGTTTCCTACCATTTTGAGTCATGCCTCAACAGTAAATGAAAGCCTCAAGTTTTGCTCCATCAAATTTATAAAATTCAACTCTGTTTTTAGTAAGCAGCTTTCCCATAGTCATATTCTTAGTACCTTCCAACTTGCGGGCCACTGGTTTTGGCACTATATTAGACAATATTCTACTGCTATTCATAAGGGTTTCAGTGACTAATCCCCCAGAAGTGGATCTCCTACTCCTTCTTCTTAACTTGTCCTTGGTCTGGAACCCTGCTGAAACCTGTCCAGCAAGCATGACCACATTATGTGAAATCCAGGTGGCATAAGTTCTAACAGCTCAGCAACATGAAAGACAACACAGAATGAAAAGGTAACAAATGAATTGTGGCCTGATTAACTAGAGAGCTGTGAACTTCAACAAAATAAATTTAAACTCTTAGGAAAATTATAGAGTTTTGAATTAGATTATAATGTTTGTATTTTCATATGAAATAATAATAAAGTGATGATATTAGAAGTTCTACAGAACTTCAAAATTTTAAATAAATATATATATATTATTTTTTCTAACTATCTATAGCAAAACTTAGTAGTCATAAGAATTATTATCAGTGATATTCTCCAGAACAAAGGTGTGGTCTCTACAAAGAGAATGGTGCAAAAGGAAGTATGTATTTTCCCAGAAGTATTCATAAGCACAATTGAATTTCAACTGAACTGTATTAACTTATCATTGTGTATATTTTTAAAAGTCAAAGAGCCATTTGTATTTTATACTAATGGTTTTATGTTTATTAACTTATAAAACTTGCATCACTTTCTATTATGCTTGCTTTCCACTCTTCCCTGCAGATTGGAATCACCTGGGAAGCTTTGAAATCTAATACCTGGATACCTCACCCCATTAAAATATTTTACTTGACTATTATGAAGTGTGATTTAGGGTTTGAAGAATTTAAATACTCCCTCAACAATAATGTTTTAATGTGCAGAATTGTTCAGGAATCAGTGATACCACTGTTTTCCAATTTTCTTGAATAAAAGTCATCAAGGATGATAATTCTCGAATCATTTAAATATTCACAAATTGCACTATATGAGATTTCAATGAGAAGCTCAAGGGTGGTATTCTTTGACTGTAACTTTAAACAATCAAATAGTTCAGGTGTATTTGTTATAGGACATGAAATATGGTTCTTTTCCCAGTACAAGTATGTTAGCAGGCACCCAGTCAATTAAATAAATGAATGAAATCAATTTGAAAATATAGTGTTGAAGTTTCGATCCCTAATCCTAAAATTCCTACGGGTTGTTGTAATGTTGTACTAGAGTTAAAAACCGCTAGTCTACTGTTTCAATAAGGAATCATGATAAGAACCTGCAACTTAGAATTAAAGATCAGTCTAAGATGAACAATTCATCTATTAACCAAATATTTTGAAACTAATCATTGAATCTCACTCAATTGTGTGCTGCATGAATTTAATAATGACAGACTTGATTGTTATGACCGTTATCAGAATTAATGAGTAAAAGTATTAAGATGACTAAACATGGTATAGAATTGCATATTTTTCAAAAACAACACCACCACTACAACAGATCTCAGGTCACATGATTTCTGCAGCCAGTTACTCAAGCAATCTATTTTTGCTTTACATATCGTGAGTGCACTCAGGAAAACTCCATCAATGTTGCTGATGTCAATGAATATTATTTATCTCCTTCAAGCAAATATCCCTCTTTACCACCCCAGCTTCCTTTGATGTCTTTCTTACTTTACTGTCTCTTAGTATTTTGCACATTCCTCTCAAAGTGAAATATTCCATGGTGTGATAGGGAAATTTGCCTTTTCTGCATTCATTCTCCTTCAAAAACATCTAATCCATTTGTACAGCTTAAAATATTATGTTTAAGAGGGCTTCAAAAATTCACAGAACATTTTCATGATCTTTCAAATAGATTTTTCCATGAACCTTTGAAGCCTCCTCATGTTGTTTATTGTTTTTGCGGCTGTTGAATTCTGTCCAGTCTGTTCTGACTTATATCGATCTGATGCATAAGAGAACACTCTCAGGTCCCACGCCAGCCTCAGAATGGTTCTTTTGTTTGAGCCCATTTTATATGCCAGCAATTCTGAGTATTATTTCTACCTCTGTGTAACTTTAATATATGCTCAAAATTGAAGAAGAATCCAATCTAGAACTGACTCTCACTTCCCTATTCAAACTGTGCAGATATTTAGCTCAGGTATAATATGGTAAATTGCCTTTCCGATTCTTGTTGGCGAGAAACTTTTGAGATTCCTCTGGGTTGAGGATGGGGGTCAGGGGTGCTTTGTCTCCTTGAGGTAAACTAACTCTTACTTTATTTGACTGCAGCTATGTCCTTGGTAGTCTTGGTCTCATGGAGTTTGACGACAATTGTCAACATGACCAACACAGGTATACAGTGAACCCTCACCACTTCGCGCTTCACTTCCGTGGCTTCACTCTATCGCGGTTTTTGCGTAACAGCGCATGCTCTGTCATTACTGCCACTGATTGGCTCATACTGTACACGCTTCTGTCTGCATTGCTACGTATCGGAGCTACGTATCAGATGCATTTTTGCTTTTGTACAGTGAACTCAAATTGTTTGCGATTTTTAAAAAATTTTATCTAAGCCCTATGATGGCTCCTAAACGAGCTGCTTCTTCTAAGCCTTCTGACAATAAAAATAAGCGCCAGAGGAAGATGCTCACCATCCAGGAAAAGGTAAAACTTTTGGATATGATCAAAGATGGCAAGAAAATCGTGGAGGTTGCATGCCATTTCGACTTGAATGAGTCTTCCGTTCACTCCATCCGTTGTACTTCATAATATAATAAATAATAAATGATAATTGTAACGTCCAAAATGTTTTACTGCATTTTCCCTTTTTCATTTAATAAATTGGGTAATACGAGTGTAATGGTGACTAAAGGGTGTTTTTTCATGTCCTCTATGCTCTAACTACGAAAATATTTGGTTTACAAACAAGGAATCCTACTTCGCGGAATTTCATTTATCACGGTAGGGTCTAGAACCGATTAACCGCGATAAACGAGGGTTCACTGTATTTAATTCTGTTTAATAGTAATTTAGCTTGCTTTCCTTTCTTAGACTAAAATTAAAAACCAGTTATTAATCAATTGATTCTAACTCATGTTAACCTCATATTTGTTTGAGTAGACCTGTGCTTCATAGGCAGGTTGATACTGATTTTTTAAAGTAAACCTGCAATCCATGTACTTAGGTGTTTCTAACTGTGTGTGATTCTGCAGTCATTCAATCAAACCTGCCTCTCTTAATCACTTTGTAACAGCAACGGGAAAGTTGGACCTTGGTTCTCTTTCGAGCTATATTTTCAGAGTCGGATCCAAACTAGGCTCTCAGTAGATGTTTCTTAGGGAATAACTATAAAAAGCAAACTCACTGCCATGAAGTGAATGCTGACCCATAGCGATGCCCTTTGAGATAATAACTGTTTAAGGTAGTAGAAACTTAGAGTCTTCCTCCCGCAGAGCAGCTGGTGGTTTTGAACTACTGAACATAGGGATCACAGCCCAACACATAGCCACTATAACACCAGGGTCCCTGCGTACAGAACTATAATAAATATTATTTGTTATTATTCCTATTTTCTTCCTTACCACGCTCATCAATATTATGAAGACAAAGCTGACACCTTTCCCTTCTACTATTATCTCAACTATTTCATAACCCAAAGTCAGAAAAGAAAATCACTTTTCTCATTGAAGTAAATAACAATAACAAACAATACAGAGTGGTCCTCTAGTTCTGTCTGCAAACTAAATAAAATTTTTTGCCATTTTCTATAAGTATATAGAAAATGCATATATATATATATATATATATATATATATATATGACACAAAAATATTCATTTCTGACTTGGGAAATAGAGCTGTTTAATAACACTTCAGGATTTGTGCTGAGACCCATGAAAATCTTTCACTCCAAATTAGTAAAATTAACTCCCTGCCTTTCAGTTGATTCTAACTCATTGCAGCCCTATGGGACAGAATAGAACTGCCCCTGTGAGTTTCTGAGACTGTGAATCTGTGTTAGTTTGGGTTAGATTAGAGAAACAAATCTATAGAAATTCACATGTGTATAAGAGAGAGTTTTATATAAAGGGTAATTGTCCATTAAGAAAAGTCCTGGGATCTGCCCTGTAAAGAGTCTCACAATCACTCCGTGGCCGAGTACGCCCTTTGGGGCAGTTCCCTGTCTAGTGGACTTGCTGTGAGTGGCAGGGTCCTGCGGCATGGGACAACGCATGCGTACTTCACTTGCCAGCTGGTGTGTGGGTCGGTCCAGGGAAAGTGCCATTTTAAGGTTGATGCCGACCTGTAGATTGAAAAACAGTATCTACACACACCAATATCTAACAAGAGCCTATGTATTTCTTTTTCTTCTCTGCCACTAAGGCATTCTTTTCAAAGTAAGTCTACTGACTGCATGAACTGACATTCTTAACAGGTGAAATACCTTATTTCATGCAGCAAAAGAAGTAGAGCCAAGGGTAAGCTGAAATGGGGAAGACGGCAAAGGAAAGACACACTGCTGCTCCTTGTAAGAGAAATGGGGAATGCCCAAGAACTCATGAGGAAAAACAAAACCAAACAACCTCAAAACGGGACACTGCCTCAGGTATACAGACATGCTAGCAAGCTGACAGCGGCTAGGGCAAATTAACAAAGGAAAGGAAATACGCCCACGTGCACATGCTTTCCGCTGCTCTTACCTAGAAATGCTGCCATGTTCATCACCTGACTAAACACGCAGCTGGCAGGAGGTTCATCACCTACAATACTTGAAGAATAGGAAGGATTTTATTGTTCCTATACTAACATTGATAGCCCACCCAACTTTTATTATGATCAAACAAATCCGAAGAGAATTATCCAGTTACCTTATATACGGGGCATGCTTCACACCAGGCTTCCTGTGGAACAAAAAGCATAGCAGCATAGGTTAAAAGATGCTGATGTGTATGTGCTTCTGCCTCGCCAGTGGCCAGGTTTTGCTAAGTTTGTTGATGATCCATGAATTACTTAGAGATAAACTTTACCTTTCCTCCGAATTTAGTGGGAAAATGTTGTCATCTTCCACAGCTATAAAGTATCTATCAAGCAAAAAAAAAAAAAGTTATAAAATAAAGTAAATTTAAAAAAAATACTAACCACATTCAATCAAAAAAAAAGAAGAGAAAGCATCCCAAACCAGTCCAATCCAAGCCCAAAAGTCTATTAGCCCATATGTGTGATACCAATCTATAAAGTCCTTTTCAGACTCACAAAACACATGCAATGAATGCAAGATAATCACAGGCCAGTGGGTAGAAAGTCTTTGGATCCAATGATTTTGTAAGCATCTCAACCCTGGCGGGGGTCTCTGCATGGCTTCTCTAGTACCCAGGGCTGCATCAGGGTAGGTCCATGTGGCTTCTCCTCAGAGAGGTCTCCCAGGAAGTCAGTCTTCAGTAGATTGTCTCCCAGGGAGTGATCAGATTGAGAGAAGTGTCTCCTGCCTCCAGGGAGGAAACACCAGAGTTTCCTAGAATCCTCAGGGGAAGGCCATGCCCACAGAGGCCTCATTGACTGAGACCTGATTGACAGACTAGACTCCAACCCTTCACTCTTAATCCTCTCAAGTCTCAAATTGACACCAGATTATGTAACTACCACAGAATCTTTATGAAAGAAGAGAGTCTCATCTTTCTGCCATGGAGAAGCTGGTGATTTTGAACTATTGACCTTGTGGATAGCAGCTTAATGGATAACCCACTACATTAGCAAGACTCACATACTAATCAGTATAGTAAGTCCATGCTTACCTTGTTTATTGAGTACCTCGTCCCTATAAGGGATTGAAATGTAAAAAAGGGGCTTTGGTGCGTTGTAGGAAAATAATGTGGTATTGGTTTAGAGTCAGATGCAAACCATATCAAGAAGCAGAAACTTTGGTATTGTAAAAAATGTGAAATTGTTTCAGTTTAGTAACTAAGTACAGTAAACCAGTGTTAACATTGCTTATGGGAAAGTCTACCCTTGATGGACTGATAATCAGATGAGAAAAACTGTTCTCTCTGCTCTCTCATCAGACTAATTGCAAACTCAATATCTAGCAGAGGTATCTACTATGTTTATGTTATTTATTTTTTTTAAATATGTATTGGATTTTATTTTGTAAAATTGTATTTTCAAAACATATGTTTTAAATGTTTGGCCTCAAACGTTTTCTTTAGCACTAGAAAATCCATAAGAAAAGACAATGAAATATAGACAGTGTTTTTATAAGGGAATAGATAATTTCATGCTCCTACTTTTCCCCTAGGAAGATTTAAAGAACCTTTTGATATATGAGGGGGTGCCCCTGAAAAAACAGAATTTTGTTTTCAAAGCTATGTTTAATTTTTTTTACAAAACAATCTTATAACCTTCAAAGTACTCTCCATTACATTTAGACATTTGTCACATATGCGACTCCACTCTTGGAAACATTTTTCAAACTCATCTGTTTGGATGGCTGACAGCACCTCCCTCATTTTTTCCTTCACCTCTTCTATGGTGTCAAATCACTGTCTTTTGCTTTGCAGAAACAAAAAGAAGTCAGACAGAATGAGGTCAGGTGGGTAAGGTGCGTGGGGCAAGAGAGACCTGCTGTTTTGTGTCAAAAAACTGAGATGGCTGTGTGACAATGCCTGTGCATTGTCATGGTGACAAAACCAGTCACACGTCTGCCACAAATCAGCCTTTTTTTGGACCACACTGTTATGCAATCTTTTCAGAACCTCTAAATCAGCAGTTCTCAACCTGTGGTTAACGACCCTTTCACAGGAGTCTCCCGATTCATAAGAGTAGCAAAATTACAGTTATGAAGTAGCAACGAAAATAATTTTATGGTTGGGGGTCACCACAACATGAGAAATTCTATTAAAGGATCGCGGCATTAGGTAGGCTGAGAACCACTGCTCTAAATAGAAAGCTTGATTAACAGTCTGACCTGGTGGAATGAACTTCAAATATACTATGAATCAACATTTTTGTTCATACAGGAAGTTTACAGACATACAGAATGAGCTTTCTTATCAATAAGCAGTTCATCTTTTTTGAAATGAGAAAACCACTTGTACACTTGAGTTTTTCCCATAGTACTGTGCTTATAAGCTGTGTTCAACATTACAATAGTTTCTACGGCATTTTTCCTGAGCAGGAAACAAAATTTCACAGCCTCAAGCTGTTCCCTTAAATTGGCCATCACAAAAAACGAGGTTTGAGCAAAACTGCTTTTATGAAAACATTCACTGTGCACAGAGAACCATCCCAGGTGATGCAACCAGGTGCACTACCTCAGAGTGAGTTGCTCCATGAGTTGCTCACCCAGCAGGAAAAGTGTCTACCATGAAAGCTCCACCCAGGGCAGCTGTTTACCTGTTTTGGGGGTACTCCCTCATACCACGCTATGAGTGATAGTTTATTCACTGCCCAGAAGTCAATGTCAACTCCTAGGGACTCAGTTATAGTACAGGGTAGAACTGCCCCTGTGAATTTCCGGGACTGAAACTCTTTGTGAGAGTAGACAGCCCCATTTTTCTCCCCAGGAAAGGCTAGTGATTTCCAATGGCTGAAAATGCAGTTGTCCATCCATTTCATAACCTCTACACCACCAAGCTACCTTAGTCATAGTTTAATTAGTAGTGATTTAAAAGCTCAGATAGAAACTTGAGAAATAATTGCCCTGAAATATAATGTGTCCTACTAGAATCGAACACTCCCAAGGAGCTCTGGTGGTGCAGTGGTGACATATGGGGCTGCTGCAGGCAAGTCAGCAATTTGAAACCACCAGCCCCTCCTCCGGAGAAAGAGAAGGGTTTCTGCTCTTAGACTCACAAACGCACAGTAGGCAGTGGGAGACTGTCCTGCAGGGTCTCCATGAGTCAATATCAGTTAGATGACAGTGCATTTGAGAGTTTTATATAGGAGACTCGTGCTTGAATCATCTATCTTGTTATTTCTTAGCACATAATAGTTTATGCTATGAAATATATATTTGAGGGATTAAAAAAATATCTTTGGATTTAAATGACAGAGCTGCTTTTTAGTTTCTGCCCTCTCTAAACCAAAAATGACATGGTGTAGGTAGACTTTGATAGTTTAACTAATTAAAAACAGGTGGACTATTGGCACACAGAGGACACTAAGAACTGCACCATTCCCAGGTTTGGCAGTCAATGATGATAAGATAACTTACAACAGCAGGTGTTTAAAATGCCATCTATGCAAATACAAAACTACGTGTTGGGCACGGAAAGTGATTTTAGTATATTTTTTCTAAATTCAGAAAATTATCTTCTGTTTAATTATAATCTAAAGGTTATTCTTCTTTCATGAAATTCAACTGATGGTAAAAATAATAACTATTAAAAATAACTATTACCCTTTAATATAAAAATTCACATTCATGTGGTGACATATCTTGATATTATATTAGGAAATCTAATATATTTACATTTCTGAGCTTAAATATTTGTTTCAGAACACACTACAATAAAAAAGCTGTATTTCCCATACATTAGTCAAATATTGAAATGGAATTGGTAAAATAGGGATGTATATGTGCCTAATATTTTTCATAGGCATTCTTAGCCCATAGTATTATATGCTATGAAAAATGAATGTGGTGAAAGATTAAAAAATCTCATTGAGTTAAGAAAAAATGAAATTACTTGAAACCATATGATTTTATGCCATATTTGTTGTTTATGTTTTTATAATAATAGCTTAGTTATAATTTAGTTTGTAATTGTAATTAAAATAAATACATACATATATTGATACAAAGTATTTTATTAGAACATATGAGGATATGTAAAAAGTACTGTTGAAAGTGATAAACACATAGATCTATTTCCCCATCATCATATATAAATATATTTACATATGTACATGCCTGTATTTACACCTCTATAAATGCTCTTTGCCTCCTGGTTCTTTCCTCTATTTCCTTTTACTTTCCTTTTGTCCCTCTATCATGCTCAGCCTTTTTTTGGATTTCAATAACTCCTCTCGGTTACATTGCCCTTGATCAATCCCTACCAGGCCTATTACACTCACCTTGCCACTGATTTTGGATCACTTGTTGTTACCTTGTTGTTGGGTTGGTTAAACCACTTCCTTTCCCCCACCTCTCCCTCTGCCATGTCCCTCTGGAACCATTGGTCCAGTTGTTTTCTCCTCCAGATCTATGTGTATATATTTATAGGTTTAGTATTAAAGTTGTAGATGGACATTGGGCCTCCACTCAAGTACTCCCTCAATGCAAGAACACACTGTTCTGTTAATTTGGCATTCCATGATGCTCATCTTCCTGGCACGATTGAAGACAAAGTGGGTGCATAAACAAATATGGTGAAGAAAATTGATGGTGCTTGGCTATCAAAAGATATAACATCTGGGGTCTTAAGGACTTGGAGGTAAACAAATGGCCATCTAGCTCAGAAGCAACAAATCCCACATGGAAGAAGCACACCAGCCTCTGTGATCATGAGGTGTCAAAGGGATCAGGTATCAGGCACCAAAGAACAAAATATCATGTCATTGTGAATGAGGGAGACTGAAGATTGGGGACCCAAAGCCCATCTGTAGGCAACTGGACATCCCCTTACAGAAGGGTCACGGGGAGGAGATGAGCCAGTCAAGGTGCAGTGTAGCAATGATGAAACATACAACTTTCCTCTAGTTTATAAATGCTCCTCCCCCTCCCCCGACTATCATGATCCCAATTCTACCCTACAAATCCTGCTAGACCAGATGATGTACACTGGCACAGATAGGAACTGGAAACACAGGGAATTCAGAACAGATGATCCTGAGAGTGGTGACACTCAGAGGGTGGAGGGAAAGTGGGGTAGAAAGGGGGAACCAATTACAAGGATCTACATATAACCTCCTCCCTGGAGGATGGACAACAGAAAAGTGGGGAAAGGGAAACATTGGACAATGTAAGCTATGACAAAAATAATAATAATTTACAAATTATCAATGGTTCATGAGGGAAGGGAGGATGGGGAGGGAGGAGTAAAATGAGGAGCTGATACCAAGGGCTTAAGTAGAAAGCAAATGTTTTGAGACTGATGATGGTAACAAATATACAAATGTTCTTGACACACAATGGATGTATTTATGGATTATGATGAGAGTTGTACCAGTCCCCAATAAAATGATTAAAAAAGAAAAAAATGTAAAAAGAGGAGCTGATACCAAGGGCTCAAATAGAAAGTAAGTGTCCAGAAAATGCTCATGGCAACATATGTACAAATAATGCTTGATACAATTGATGTATGTAATGCTAATAAGAGCTGTAAGAGCCCCCAATGAAATGATTGTGTTTGAATGACTTTACTTAAGCCTTGACTGTATGCAAAATTCTATTTTATATTACTATTGTTAAGTAAAACAGATCCTTAACTTAGAAATCAAGAAGGAAGGCAACTACATAGCCCTTAAATGTGATTGTTTATAGGGTCCCCTAAGAGTAGGAGGATCCTGTGTTTCACTTTAGTATTTATTATTTTATTGGCACCCTTAAATTATGTAGTTAAGTGTTAACTTATTAGTATATGTCAGATAAAAACCAGGTATCAGTTATAAGGCATAAAGTACATATACTTGCTTTTTTTAAAAAGAAAATTCTTAGGAATTCTTTGATGATATAAGTCCCTTCCCTGAATTTTTCTTTGAACTAATTTTATTATCTTTTTGTGTGACTCCTTGATGAGTGGAATTAATAAAGTCTTTGAAACATGCATATTGTATTTTTCTATGAGACTCAGGCATATATTGGTTCTCATAGTAGTTCCCAATATACATTAGAACTTTAGCTGGTTGATGCTCATGTTTCTCTTTCAGTTTTCCTAACTTTTACTTTAGATTTTAAATCTAATTCTTGGCCACTTTCTTTTTATTTTATTTTATTTTTTAAGAATCATTTTATTGGAGGCTCATACTGCTCTCTCTTTTTAAAAAAAATAGTTTTATTAGGGGCTCATAAAACTCTTAGCACAATCCATACATACATCAATTGTGTAAAGCACATTTGTACATTCATTGCCCTCATCATTCTCAAAACATTTGCTCTCCACTTAATCTTGGCCACTATCATGGACAATAATTTATTTCATTGACAATAATTTATTACTACTTCCTTATAGCAAAAAACGAGGATAGCTTTGTAACCTGATAGTCTCTGTTAACAATAGGATCTCTATTGTGCAAAAGATAAGAAACTTTGTGTGTTAATCTTTTAAAATTTCTTGTCTATTTGAAAGAACAAATCAATAAGGCAATAATTGCTATTTCTAAAAAAGAACAGCTATGTAAAATTTGTTGCAGTGGATTTTGATATTTTTTCTATTTATTTTGACCCCTGACTAGAATGGGCCTTTATATCTCATTTTTGAATAAGATATGTTCCCAATCTCAAAGAGTATTAAAAAATTAGATTATACAGACATTCAAACTAAAAAAATTCTGACTTAATTTGTTTGTGGAGAATAAAAGTACTTATATAAATCAAATATTTCCAAAATTAGCAGAAAATAAAGGAATTGGCCTGGTAATGATTTGAATATATTTGGCTTTTAAGAGAAACACAAATTCTTTTCTCAGAAATTGCTAACTTTCTTTATATAATAATCTAAGTTCATGGACTTAAGACAAGTCTTTTGATAACCCAACCTGTTTAAATAATGTTGTTGTTGCCTTTTTATTTTTCACTAAGTGAGTATATTTTATGTTCGTTTTACTTCTATTTGCTAGGCCAAAATATAGTGTATGTACATTTGATATTTTTATAGATTCTGGATTTGTGATCTCTAAATAATATTTTGGATTCAGAAAATGTAAAATAATATCTTAAGTTAATTGAATCATTATTTTGTTATTTTTTATAAATATACTTTGTAGTATGACAGCAAAATACAATTACATCAATATTCTTAAGTAATTTTAAATGAGCAGTCATTACACTGAATTAATAAATATTTGTCAGATAATTCCAGTAATAAATATTAATAAAACAATAACAGCAGGACCTTGATAAGGATCTGCAAGATTCAGAGAGAACATGCTACAAATGGTATCATTGGTAAATTCAGATTGATCTTGACTGAAAATAGAGTATACCAGAAATGTTTATTTGTATTTTATTTACTATAAAAATATTTGAGTATGTGGAACATAACAAACTGCGGATACTATTTTGAAGAATGAGAATCCCAGGTATGTCATTGTGCTCATGTGGAACCTGTATATGGACCACAAAGCAGTTCGCAAATAACAAAGGATACCGCCTGGCTTGGAATCGGAAAAGGTGTGCCTCAAAGCTGTATCCTTCTAATATACATACTTTTTCAATCTCTATGTTGACCAAATGTTACCTGAAACAGTTAGCCACCTGCATCTGGGTTTTGAAGGTCACTGAAGGGGAAGGGGAGGTTTGGTTTTTGAAATGTCTTTGGAATGTTTTTCACTTGCCCAAGGTATTTTCCACTTGCTTGCCTAACCAACACTCTGCCTAACACCTTTTTGGTGATAAGGGGTGTTTAGTATGTTTAGCTGCTTCCTGCTGGTAGGGGGCACTGTGGAGTTTAGATACCAGAGCAGGCAGAAGGAGGGCTGGAGGGCAAGTGGTGTATGAGTGGAGAAGAAGCTGGTTTACTGTGACCCTGGATAGTTCTTGTATGCACCACTGGATAAATCTCAGAAAATATGGAGCTAAGAGAAAAAATAAAATTATAAGGATTAGTGGTCCTAGTAGGGGCAACAGCCAGGTGGGTAATGGGAATTTCAACCAGTCAAATGGGGAGTAAGTTTTCTTTCTGTGATCACAGAGGTCTTTGCTTAGGTAGGCCAGTGTTTCTATGTTTTGCTCTACTAGCCCTGATACATTGATGTAATAGCACTCTTCCCAGAGGAAGAGGCAGCTACCCCCTTTTTCAGTGGTGAGAAGATCTAAGGCCCTTCTGTTTTTTAGGGCAGCTTGAATTAGGGAAGTGAGCTGGTGCTGTAACAAGGCTAAGGAGGTTGAGGTGGACCCCAAAGTGGTCTGAAATTGGTCTTTGAAATCTTGTGCTGAGATGATGGTGCAGGGGGACATGACTAAAAAGGAATGCAGAACTGGCTTGTGATCCACTAGACATGTGAGGGGCCCAGTGGACAATGGGTGAGAGGGATGGCCATCAATTCCCATGACAGAGATCTAGGAAGGGTGTAAAGGACTAGACAAGTAAGGCAAAATAGAGAAAGTAGCCCCTGTGTCAACCGGAAAGGACAAAACCTTACTGCTACCTGGATTTTTACCCTGGGTTCAGTGAGGGTCTTGCAGTCATTGAGTCCAGGCTCCATCAGTCCTCAGCAGCTAGGTCCAGTAGTGTCAGGGATTGGAGGGACTGGCTTTCCACGACTGAGCTTTGAAGGATTGTCACTCTTCCTTGACCCTGTAGACCACACGCTGGACAAGGCTTGGTGGGAGGACGAGGTTGTGGGCAGTGGTTGGCCCAGTGACCTTGCTAACCACACTGAAGCAGGCTCCTGAAGTAGTCTAGAACTGCTGTTCCAAGGGCCTGGGAAGGATCCCAAAGTCTTCTTGGTTGCTGAGAGTCTCTGGGCAACAATCAAGTCTTGGGCTTGTAAGTTTTCCTTTTGGCAAATTCGGGATTCCTTGTCTGCCTCTGCCTCCTCTTCTCTGGTTTTTAAGACTTTAACAGTCATAAGTACCAGGTCCCAGACAGGGGTCTGAGGGCCATCATCAGCCTGTTTTTAACTTCTTTCTAATGTTTGGAGCTGATTGAGTAATAAAATGCGTGTCTCGGACAGTGGGCCCTGCTGGTGAAGCTCAGTCTAGGCAGGTGTGTTGGGTAAGAGCTTCAGTTAGGCAATTTAGAAATGCTGCAAGGTTTTCATCTGGCTTTGGGGTAATTTCAGTGAGTTTATCAAAGTTGACTGCTTTGTGGGAGATTGCCTGGAGGCCCGCCAAGACGCAATGGAGCATTTTATCTCTGTGTGCCTGGCCATCTCAGCTTGCCGGGATATTGGTCAGGTAATTCTGGACTGTCTCCTGTCTAGGGACTGCTTTGCTGCCCACAGGCACAGTAAGGTCAGTTATGTGAACCTGGTCTGAATGCTGTTGGGCAGCAGTGAAAACACTCTTTAGTCTGAGGTGAGAGTGGATGATAGGACTACAAAACTATCATGCCATGATAGACCATAGACTTGAGACAAATAGCAAAACTCTTTCATGCAGGTGGTGGGATATTTGCGACAAGTCAGTGAGAGAAAAGGGAACATGGATTCAGACAGTGCCTTCAGTGCCCACAATTTCCATAGAGGGCAGAGAGGGGTTGGTGGGAGCAGGTGTGATGACTAACAGGGGAACAAAGGAGAGGGCTTAGGGGCTGGAGTGGAGGGATTAGCAGAGGGGTGGCTGGGAGCTGAGGGAGTGCCTGAGGGGGGTGTTAGTGAGGGATATTCAAATTATGGAGGAGGCCTTACTGGGGGTGTGCAAAAGGAGTCAGGGGATTGGAAAAAGAAGAAGGAGGAGTTCTTTCAGGGACCTGAATGGGGAGCAGTGGGTCTGTCTGAGCTGGTGAGTTTTTCTGGAGGGTGTTGGGCTGAAAGAACCTGAGCAGGGTGACAGGTAGTGCAGAGAGAGGGACGGACCTCAGGCCGTTTGCCAGTTTGCTGGCAAAAGTTACAGAGATCAGTCAAGATGTTGACGTCAAAAGTACTGTTTTTCTGGCCAGCATGACCAATTGTCTAATTTGTATTGTGGCCAAGCCAAATTGCAGTAAAAATGAGGCATATAAAGCCAAAAGTCTTGTGTTAAGCTGAGGGTTGAGAGGTTAGCTAGGAGATACCCTAAGGGTGTGGAAGGGTCAGGGCTTAAATTTTTTGTTTCCCATGCTACGGGGTTCTTGGTAAGAGACTGAATTGGTGAATCAGCTGTTCTGAGTAGCCAAATGGGTCTCTGGAATAGAGGGAGGGAAAGCCCAGTGGCTTCCCAGGTCCCTGGAGGGTGGGGAAATCCAGTAGCTTCCAAGGTCCCTGGAAAAAGGAACAGAGAGACTCAGGCATCCCAGAATATCTCAATCCTTTGGAATTGATGGAGAGACTCTGACGTGAGCTCACGGTTTAATAGATAGAGACTCTGGTGAAAGAACCCCGTACCAAGGGACTGTGGTCAAAGCAGCAAGGATAAAAGTTGGTAAGGTACTCACTCACAGATGCAGTGGATGACATCCCAGCGGTCCAGGTCTGAGGGAAGGAAGAATGGAGGAGAGAGATAGCACATCACCTTCCTAAGGGCAGGCAGAGCTTGTCGGGACACCTCTATTCCTCCCGGTTTCTGCACCAAATGTAAGGTAATTTTGGCGGTGGAGAGAAAGAAAAAGTGCAAAGGCAGAAAATAGTTTTTAAGTTTATTTCAGAGCTCCCAGGTGAGGTTCGTGGGTCCCTAGTTGGGGCCAGAGAAGTCACGCTGTCTGGGCAAGAGGTGAAGAGTTTTATAGCCTGAGTCTAGGAGCGGGAGTAGCTGGGGAATTTTCCATTGAGATTTGGTTGTCTGCAAAGTTGGGACTAAGCAGCATGTTATCTGCAATGGTTAGCCTCCTGCATCTGGGTTTGCATCTGGGGGAGGGGTGGTGGTGGTCCGCAATGTCCTTGGAGTGTTTTTCACTTGCCAGGGTATTTTCCACCTGCTTGCCCCACCAACTCCCGGTTCTTCCTAACAGGATTTTAAATAACACACAATATGCAGAAGACACAATCTTTTTTATTGGAAGCCAAGAAGAATTGAAGAACTTGCTGATGAAGAACAAGTACTTTACAATATTCCTCTGGTTCTTTGATGCTTCCTCAACCCCCACAAACATGACACTAGTCTGACCTTTCAGTTCTGGCTAGAGTGGAGCATGTACACTAGTACATATAAGAGTTCACAATACTCAGAATCCAGGTCAGAAAACCCCCTCAGTAACAGAACTGGAAGTAGCGATACAGAGAGGGTCAGGTGAAGGTGGGGTGAGGAGGGAAGGAAGGGGGAACTGATCACAATGATTGATGTTTAACCACCCCACCCCCTCATGGAGATGCACAAAAGAAACATGGGTAAAGGGAGTCAGTGTTTGGTGTATGATATGAAAATAGTAGTAATTTATCAAGGGGTCACGAAGGTGGGAGAGGGAAAGAGGAGGTGATACCAAAGACTCAAATAGAAAGTAAAGGGTTAGAAAATGATAATGGCAACATATGTACAACTACACTTGATACAATTGATATATGGGATGTTGTAAGAGCTGTAAAAGCCCCCAATAAAATGATTTTTTTTAAAAGAAGAAGAAGCAGGAACAGAAAATCCCAGGATCATCAAGAAAGAAGAGCTATGAGCAAAGGTTGTCTGAGATTTCTGCATGGAGAAAGCTCAGTGTCAGAGGCAGCAGAAGAGGAGCAGGCACAAGACCATGAGTTAGAGCAGCAGGCTTCTCCTCCCAAAGAATACCTAAAGCTGAGTGTATTAGGCGGAACGCTGGCTTACAGAGTGAGCTGTCCTTTGGGCATTTATGATCACGACAGGAGCTTTGTTCACATTTGCCCATGCAGGAGAAAGGTCAAGAGAAATGTACATGCAGGCATGTCTGAGAAGAGAAGAGAAGAGGAG
>NW_022111320.1:8574435-8586407 GCF_000313985.2 Echinops telfairi | reverse complement strand
AGAGAATGGCCTTCTTAATATTTCTGGTTCGGATTTATCACCTTGCAACTTTTCTAATAAACCCACGATCTTGAGAACTGTCCCCAAGTTCTATGTTTTGATGGCAACAGAAAACTGAACTCAGCAGAGGCCCATGGGAAATAGTGGTTGGTATTGAAACAGAGTAACAAAGGCTGGAGGATGGAGGTATGTCTGATCAAAGCCTTGAAGGAATTGGTCTTGGGCTAGTTTGGAAGTTCTTTCCCCTTCAGGTAGTGGGTTGGAGGAGGTCGGTAATAGCTCCCATGTTATTTTTTCAGGTGAATTGAAAATTTGTGTTTAATAATGGAACGAAGTTATATTTTATTTTTTCCACAGAGATATGAAGTTCTTCACACAGTAATATTCATATATGGTATACCTATTGTACATAATGAATCGATATAAACATGTGTTACATACATTACTATGATATTTTATAATTCACATATTTTCTAATTCTTAAAATAATAATAAATAGTGGCTGAACTATCATAGTTTTAGGATATACTTTAAAGAAAGAAAATATCTTTTAAGTGTAAAAATAATATTTTCTTCATTGAAATGCCAGGCCTATTTTGAAAAAGTACAAGAAAGTATTATATCCTATATATAATTCTAAACAAGAGTCCTTAAAATTAAAAACAACTAATGCACTTGGCTAGTAACTTAGAGGAGGCTTGGGAAAAAGACTTGGTGATCTATTTCTGAAATATCAGCCATTGCAAACATAGTGGAGCACAAGTCTACTTTAATATACACAAGGTCACCATAAATTCAAGTTTACCACATATCAGGTGCTTTTATCATTGATATATAAGTACTTTGATTATTTTTATTCATTAATAGATTTTCCCCCCCTACATACAGGTCAACTATTACTTTGTCTCTGATAGTGTTGCTATTTCTTTGCAATATATCCTAAGCTAGTCTCCTGACAGGTGAGCATAGGTTCCCAAGCAATATTATGCAGCATTCTCTGGGAATGAAAAACGTTTGTATTGTATTCCGTAATCTAGGGAAGAGTGTAAGTCTTTGCTTTTGCAGCCCCCTTGAACATTCCAGCACCCCCACTTTGGGAAGCATTGTCCTCGAGTATTGCACTAACTTACTATACATGATTTCACCAAATAAATTAACAATACCGAAACAGACAAAAATTATAATTTTTAATCTAAAATAATCATGTGGGGCTTCAAAGAATTTAATGTTTTTAAAAGCAATGTAAATAACATTACAGTGCTCTAAACTTTTTGAACATAGGTAATATAGAAAAATATTCTCCTTATGTTTTCCTAAATGACTTGTCCAGTATACCAGTAACATAAGTCTCTCACTGCTCTTTACTCACCACATCTTTCATGACTGGATTTGCATATAAATGTGACATTTTTTCCTCTGAGGACAAACAGAGTTTTACACATTCCTTCTTATACACAGTGTTCTTCAGCTGTGAAGCACGTGCAACATCCATTGCATTCCATGTTGAAATTTGGGGCCAAATAAAACTGATGCAAATGAGTGGATATCCATGGCACTTGCTGTGCCGTGAGTAATACATCCTTGGTCTCTGAATCTGGAGTCTCGTGTCTTATTCAATCATGTATGAAACAAACCATAAGCTAACTTACTAGATTTCAAGTAGGATAAAGTAATTTTGGGATTATGCTATGATTTTGACAATATCTTAGATGATTTATGAATGAAAACCAATTCATTAAGTGGACCCGATGATTTATATCTTAAGACTTTAAATAAATATTTTGAAAGAGTTTTCATAAATGTTGAATTTATATATTTTCACACACGCAGACAAGGAATGGGAGTTTCTTTAAAAAAAATCTAGTTTTTCACTTTTTAATCTTATATAAAAAAAGGAAATACATTTTGAACAATGGTGTTTGCTTTTACATAGTACTTTTAAATTGATTCAAAATATATCTGGAAATACAACATAGCTTGCAAATTAAAAAATTTAGTTTTTAAGTAACATTATTCAATTGTTTACAAAGAATAATATTATAAAAGAATGTTACTAAAATAAAAATAGAATGTCTACAGATCTTTAAAAAAATTAATTAGCAGGGATCATACGCCCTGGATTCCCTGGATTTCCAGTTCCTATCTGTACCAGTGTACATCCTCTGGTCTAGCCAGACTTGCAAGGTAGAATTCATATCATGATAGTGGGAGCGGGGAGGAAACATTTAGGAACTAGAGAAAAGTTGTATTTTTCATCGTTGCTACATCGCCCCCTGACTGGCTTGTCTCCTCCCCGAGAC
Organism: Echinops telfairi; assembly: GCF_000313985.2. NCBI lineage: Eukaryota > Metazoa > Chordata > Mammalia > Afrosoricida > Tenrecidae > Echinops > Echinops telfairi. The sequence continues at coordinate 8,584,107 of NW_022111320.1, read as the reverse complement.
CCCTCTGCAAGGGGGTCTCCAGTGGCCTGCTAATGGGCTTTGGGTCTCCACTCCACACTCCCCCCATCATTCACTATGGTAAGATTTTTTGTTCTGATAATGCCTTGTACCTGATCCTTTCGACATCTCGTGATAGCATAGGCTGGTGTGCTTCTTCCATGTGGGCTTTGTTGCATCTGAGCTTGATGGCCGCTTGATTACCTTCAAGCCTTTAAGACCCCAGACACTATACTTTTTGATCACCGGGCACCATCAGCTTTCTTCGCCACATTTGCTTATGCACCCATTTGTCTTCAGTGATCCCTTCAACACCTCGTGATCACACAAGCTGATATGTTGTTCCATGTGGGCTTTGTTGCTTCTGAGCTAGATGGCCGCTTGTTTACCTTCAAGCTTTTAAGACCCCAGACTACTGGGAGGGTAGAGGGAGAATAGGTTGGAAAGAGGGAACCGATTACAAGGAACAATATGTGACCTCCTCCCTGGGGGACAGACAACAGAAAAGTGGGTGAAGGGAGACGTCGGACAGGGCAAGATATGACGAAATAATAATTTATAAATTATCAAGGGCTCATGAGGGAGGGGGGAGGGGGGAGGGAGAGGAAAAATGAGGACCTAATACCGGAGGCTTAAGTGGAGAGGAAATGTTTTGAGAATGATGAGGGCAATGAATGTACAAATGCGCTTTACACAATTGATGTATGTATGGATTGTGATAAGAGTTGTATGAACCCCTAATAAAATGATTTTTTTAAAAATCAGCAAAGGTATTAACTATGAGTGTATAAAAATAAGCTAAAAATAGACATGGATGAAATATACATACACACATATAATATGCAGACATTAGAAATCTAAACAGCTGTATTATAGTTTTTTGAAAAAATTAAGTAACATCAGAGAAAAACGTTATGTGCTTTAAAATGTGAATGAATGATGTAGATGTACAGCAAAGAAAGAAATGAAAGGAACTGATAAAAAAATTTTTGAATCACCTCAATGAGAGAAATTCAACTGATAGAGCAGGAGGTATATCCACAATCTTTTAAAATTACAATATGTAAAATTGTCATTTTTAGGTAAAAATGCTTAAAAATGAACTACTGTATTTTTACATTAATTATTCCTGTCTCCTACTATTCTTTGGCAATTACACCATCCCACTGGGAACAATTTCAGTAAGCACCACTTGGCCAATATTTTATATGTTACTGTAAAAAAAAAAGTCATAGCATAATCCGCAAATCACTTCCCATGGGATGGAGCAGTTGATAAATAAATGTAGCTAGTGTGTATTGTTTGTATAAACATATGGTCAGTTTCTTGTATTAAAAAAACAAGACAAAGACGGAGAAGAAACTGGAACTCAACACAGGACATTATTTTCTGGATTTATTTGATAATGACATACACAAGAATGTATATTGTATTTAGTCCATTGACACACAGATATAAAATAAGAATATTATTTGTGTCTAGGAAATTGAAAATTCATTATATACATGTTTCTTAGCCATCCCCTACACAGCTTTCAATGTCAAAATCTATGGAGTAATGTTATTTACCTAAAAACACGTCACTCACTTTACCAGTGGCACCTACTTCTAGTTACAATGTAATATTGTGTACCAGACGAATGTTCTTATAAATGTAATTAGAAACACTGGAAATAATAAATTATGACATATGAGCGGTAACAAGACAACAAAGACGGGAAGATTCAAGATCTCAGGGGAAAAAAAATAAGTTCAGAAAGAACTCCAAAGAATATAACCTGTCATTTACTGCATCTTCCTCTTGATGCATTCATTACTTCTAAACAAGTATCTTAGAGACTAAGAAATTGAGCAAAAAACCAAACAAACAAAATCAATGGATGGAAGGCTGTGATGCAACCAAAGCACTTATCAGCTGAACCGGGTTTAAGAGACAAACATAAAATTTGGTAGCCTTCAAAACAAAACAAAAAATCCCAGTATGCATTTTATACTTTCAATAATAATTGTCAAGGGTCTATAATCTAAGATGAAGGTTAAGGTATTACATAAAAATAAACACCTTTCACTTACTCACTCACTTCTATTGAGTTGATGCGGACTCACAGCGACCTATACGCCATGGTAGAAGTGCCCTAGTGGGTTTCTGAGATGAACTCTTTATGAGACTAGAAAGGTCTGTGTTTCTCTTTCAACTTACCTTTACTAATTAACAAATATAGTACTTATTGTTAAAAGAAAATAATAACATTCTCATCCTCAAATTATTTTTATACTCATTTATACATAACTTCTGAAGTTCAATTTAAATATTCAGGTATACAAAATATATGTGTTAATTAACAGAGATAAAAATTGCTCCTAAGAAATTCAGGCATTATTAGCTAATTTTAAAATAACAATGCCTGAAAGGCGAAAACATACTGTGTTAGTCTGGGCAAACTAGGGAAACAAATCCACAGAAACTCATATGTATAAAAGAGAGTCTTATATAAAGGGTAAGTACACATTAAGAAAGCATCCCAACCCAGTGCTGTCCAAGCCCATAAGTCCAACCCTAGTCCACATGTCCGACCCCAATCCACAAAGTCCTCCTCCATCTCACTAAACACACGCAATGATACTGACTGCAGGAGGAAAGTCGAGTCAGTGAACGTGTAAGCATCTCAGCGCTGGCAGGGGTCTCCACATGGCTTCTCCAGCACCCAGGGCTGCATCAGGGTAGGTCCATGTGGCTTCTCCTAGGGAGGTCTCACAGGAAGTGAGCCTTGCCAGCTAAGGCAGTCACACATTGGTCCAACTACCACAAAGCAAGAGACGTGAGAACTAGAAAGGCGAGGTTCACCGAGTCATTTATCTCTCTACGGTTCAATTAACCCCACATGTGTTTATCAGTGAGGTTGCACAATAAACTTTAACTTTCTCACATAGAAAACCTATAAAAGAATCTCAACATACAGCTGAAAATTATGAATGAAAAAGAAATCATCCAATTCTAGATTTGATGATAACATATGTACAGATGTATTTGACACATTGGATATATGGATAGATTGTGATAAGAGCTATAAGAGCCCCCAATAAAATAAAAACAAAAAAAGTAGTAAAAAAAGTGACAAATTATCTAGACAAAAATCTGATACACAGTTAATGAGTAAGGAACCTACTAAGCCTAAGGACAAAACAACTCTGCCCCTCAGTCAGTTCTGGTACATGGTATGAAAACAGTCCCAAGGCCATATCTGATACCTATTTTGGAAACAATCCATTCCCCCCATGCTACCATACTTCTCTGCTGGGTTTGATAATTCACTGAGAAGTCCAGACAAAGCTCACAGGCAATACTCACAGTGAAGTGGCAATATATGCAAATAGGGAAGATAACAGGTTACCCCAAGCTAGGATTAGTGAGTAGTAAGTGTACAGTCAGTGGTTCCCATGAGTGCATCTCCTCAGCCAGCGGCCAAGTCTCTCCCTTGTTCTAAACTTCTCAGCAATGTGATCCCTTGGATTACATCTCCACAGAGCAGGAAGCTGGCCCATTCCTGTGCCTCACAACCTCAGAATCATCGCACTGCTCCTGTGCACTATCTCAGGGTTCCCTTCCCTCTGCCTTGATCTCCACCTCGGTCCTTTGCTCTGCCCCTTGCTCTCCCTGACACAATCTCTGGTACCTCCGTCTAGGCCTTCACCACTTCAGATAGTGTCTTTATGGGTTCCACTTCCTATGGTCCTGACATGTGTCCCTCTTTTATCAAGGCAGCTTGACTATAAAGCCATAGGATTGGCAACTGAAACTGACCAATCCCATCGCTTCGTCTTACACGTGCCTCATTTGCAAAGTCCCATCTAATCATTTGGTGGGAGTAACACAGATAAAGATAGAAGAGCCCCATTAAGAAGTTTCACTCCACCACATATTTTGACTTCATGTGTCATAATTGACATGCTCCATAGTATTTTTAGTGGCTGATTTTACAGAAATATATCTCCAGTCTTTTCTTCCAAGTTGTTTCAGTGTTGACTCAAACTTCCAACACTACAGTTATCAGCTAAACATTAACTGTTTGTATCATCCAGCAACTTGTACATGTAGAAAGACGTATGTGGGATATCAAAAGTTCATGGGAAAATGGGGTTAAAAAGATAATGAAAACTTTCCATAAATTTATTGAAGCTTGCTTGTATTGATAAAATAAACTTATTGTAAAGACCCAAGCCTTTCAGAGATCTCTGATGCAGGTAGCCCCATTGTGGTGCTTAAGGGATGTAACATCACTGATCTTACATCCCATTAGCCTACTTTCCCCACTCTCTCCCAAGAGTTTCTTTGTCTTCTTATTTTGGTATCTCTCTACTTGCCTCTGCTATGGCTCCTCGGTCCGAAGGGTCACCTTTTTCATTGCTGTTGTTGCTGTCCTTGTCGCTAAGGGCCATTGAATCGGTTGCCATTCAGAGACCCATTACAAAAGAGAACAACATACTGTGGGGTCCAATTCCATCCTCACTTTGGATTGCTATATTTGAGATCCTGGTAGCAGCTATTGTGTACGTTCATCTCACTGAGTGTTACTTTTTCTCCTCTTTCTTTTTTTCACTGCCACACATACTTGGTGAAGCATAATATGCTTTTTCCAAGGATTGGAAAAAGTACATAAGATGAAGTCTTACCGTTCTTGCTTCTAAGGTGCATTCTGGTTATATTTCCTCAATGATAAATGTGCTTTTTTTCAAGCAGCCTATGATACTTTCAAAGTTTTTCGAAAGCACCATTTCAAATGAATAATTTATTCTTCAGTCTTTCTTATTCACTCACCAGCTTTCAGATATATATGAGGTGATAGAGAATGCCTCATATTTCACTCCTAATTCCTTAGTGTGGACACACCTTAGTCCTCAAAGTGACATCTTGGCTGTTTAATACTGTGTTATACAGGGTTCTCTAGAAAAACAAAACTATATGTAATAGTTAATTAGTCCATACAGCAGTACTGAGGGCTCAGTTTAACTCACTTCTGTGGAACAGTTAATATACTGGAGGTCCATCAACTCAAGAAGGCTTCTGGGTCCAAGGTCAAGGAAGCAGACAGCTGACTCTTACCCTGGGCAGTGCAGGCAGTCCAGCCACAGGCAGCAAACAGCAGGGTGGGGCATCAACAGTCAGCAACTCAGGAGCGTAGTGAAGCAGTCCCAGATGGGATGTGGAACTCAAGCAATGAAAGACAACAGTATCCAACAGCCTCAGGATCAAGCGATATACACACCAGCAGTGTGGCAAAGCAGGTCTAGAAGGAATCTCAAGCTCTACCAACACTATCCATGAGTTGGCTGTTCCTCAGGTAGTTTAGCTCACAAGTTGAGGCAGAGAACTAGCTAAAGCAACCACATGCTGGTCTGGTCACCAGAGAGCAAGAGAGAGTGGGGTGGGCCTTGAAGAGTCCTGCATCTCTTTGCCCTCCAATCAAACTGCAGCCTTATTAATCCCACATACTCCTATTGGCCAGGTTGGCACAATGAATCTACCTATCACAAATACTTTAAATACATTTTGTGAAGCAGCTTTGCCCAATCAAGATGGCATTTGATTTCTTGAGTATTGCATCCACGAGCAATGCTTATTGATGCAATTAACATGAAAAACCTTGATCACTTTAATCTGTTCTGCATTGCTCTTGATACTGTTTATTGGTCCACTTGTAAGGATATTGGTTTCCTTTACACTGAATTGCACTACATAAGCAGCAATCCTTTATCTTCATCAGTAAGTGCTTCAAGTCCCCCTTGATTTTGGAAAGCAAGGGTGTGTCTTTTGCATATTGCAGACCATCAATGAGCTTTCCTTTAAACTTAATGTCATGTAGTTCAACTTCTGGGGTTATTTGTTCACCATACGGAATCACTGAACATGCCAGAAGAATGCAATCATAATACATACCTTCCATAATTTTAAACCATATGCTATCCCCCTTGCTCTGCCTTTTGGTCCATGTACTGGTTTGCAAGAACGTATACAAGTGTTCTAGAATTCCCATTCTTATGTTATGGACAATTTGTTATGATTTATACATTTGACTGTCTTTATAGAGTCAAGGTAAAACAAGTAAACATATTTTCACTATTCTTTCAGCCAATATCTATCTGATAACAATGATGATATCCCTTGTTCCATATCCTTTTATGAATCATCCTTGACTTTCCAGCAGCTTCTTGCAAGTGTACTGCTCTAATTATTTTTGGAATCTTAAAACAGTTTACTTTCACATGATACTTATGTTATTATTAGATATTCTTCACATTCTATTGCTTTTTATTTTTGTAATTGGCACATGTATGGAACCCTTTCAGCCTACTGGCCAGTTAGGTGTTTTCCAAATGTCCTGATACAGAGCAGTACAGAGTAGTGAGTGCATCCAGTACTGCATAAGTTTGTTGAAACATTTTGATTGCTATTCCATTACTTTGGGGGGCTTTTTTCACCTCCATTGACATTGAGTTAATTCAAACTCATAGTGAATCTATATGGGGATTTTGCGCTTCGTATATCTCTAGGGGAACAGACATCCTTTTCCTTCTCCCACGGAATGGCTAATGGGTTTGAATCACCAATTTTTCAGTTATCAGTTCAATGATTACTCAAAAGTGTCACCAGCAGGCCTGCTACCACTGTCACATAAGTTTTGTGACATAAAGTTTTGTGACACTAACCACAAGGTCCATGATAGAAACCTCCCAGTTGCGGCTCTGTGGGATTATAAAGAGACATTTCCCCAGCTTTGTCTCCCCCAAAGACATGCCAAACATTAGAGGCTTTTTGCCAGCATATGGTGGGAGGTAAGATGCTTAGAGACATCCTCCCTGAAGGCAGTCAGTTGCCAGAAAGATAGGGCCGCTCCCTGCTGTTAAGTACAATGGGCTACTACTCCCTAAAGGCTTGCAACCATTAATTTGGTTCTTGCAGGTGGGGTTCACACCTTACTGATAATGGAGAACCAGAGAACAGATCAAACCAGCTCAGTGACATCCAAAGTTAGGCTGCCATCCTGTTTCTAATGCTAACCAAGGCTTTTATATTCTCTGGGGACATGCAAGCCCCCTAATTACAGGTGAAGACATATGTCACAGGAAAGGGTTGTGGTATAGGTAATACAATAATGGGAAGGGAGTGATCTAGGGGTATACATGCAATAGGAAGTGGAGGATAGGGGGTATATTGTGACAAGAAGGGCAGATCCTAGATCTCTCTCTCTCTCCACGTGGACCACCAAGGGAGGCTGACATGAGCATTGCTACCATGAAATGTGTCTGACTCCATTATTTCTATCTCTCTTCTATCTCTCATGCTCTCTATGACTTTACTATAATCTTTACTTATTATCGCTGTACAATTGGGCCTACCAGACCTATGATGATGCATTAGGGGCTGGCTTACCCTTGCACTTCTCTGTGGGAGAAAGATGAGTCTATCTTCGGCAAAGATTAATAACTTTGGAAGCTCTCTCTATAGTGGCTATGAGTCAGAATTACTAGCCAAAAAAAGAGCTCCCGGAACTTATGGAATGTCAATTGAAATGTTTCAGCAAACTGAAGAAGCACTGGAAGCACTCAGTCGTCTCTGCCAGGAAATTTGGAAGATAGCTATTTGGTCCACTGTCTGGAAGAGATCCATATTTGTGCCCATTCCAAAGAAAGGTGACCCAACAGAATACTCAAACTATAGAACTATTTCATTTATATAGCACAGAAATTAAAAGTTTGCTTAAGATCATCCAACCACGGTTGCAGCAGTATATTGTCAGGGATCTGCCAAAAGTTTAGGCTGAATTCAGAAGAGGATATGGAGCAAGGGATATCATTGTTGATGTCAGGTATGTCCTGGCTTAAAGCAGAGAATGCTAGAAAGATGTTTACTTGTGTTTCATTGACTGTGCAAAAGCATTAGACTGTGTGGAACCTAATAAACAAATAAATAAACCTAATAATAAAAAAAGAAATTCTTCAAAATTGAGAAGAATGGGAATTCTGAATCATTTCATTATGCCCATAAGAAATTTTTACGAGGATCAAAATGCAATTATGTGCACCAAAGTATGGCATATTGCATTCTTTAAAAGCAGGAGAGGTGTGCATCAGGATTGCTCTCCCTATACTTGTTTAATCTGTATGCTGAGCAAATCATAAGAGAGGCTGGATTATATGAAGAATAGGGCATCAGGGTTGGAGGAAGGCTTATTAGCAACCTGCAGTATGCAGATGACACAACTTTGCTTGCTGAAATGAAGAGGCATTGAAGCACTTGCTGATGGATCAAAACCCAATGTAAAATAGACCAGAATCCTCACAACTGGACCAATAAGCAACATCATGGTAAATGGAGAAGTGGATTAAATTGTCAAGGATTGCGTTGCTTGTATCCACAAACATGCTCATGGAAGCAGAAGTCAAGAGGTGAAAAGATGTATTGTATTATGTAATCTACTACATAAGATCTCTTCAGAATATTGAAGAACAAGGAAGTTATTTTGAAGACTAAGTTGCTCCTGCCCCAAGCCATCGAAATCTCCATTGTGCCACATGCATGTGAAAATTGGACATTGAATAAAGAAGACTGAAGCATTGATACATTTGAATTGTGATGCTGAAGAAGAATATTGAAAATAACATGAACTGATAAATGGACAAACTGGGCTGTATTAGAAGATGTAAGGCCAAAGTGCTCCTTAGAGCAATTTAGACATATTGGCAAGAGAGACCAGTCCCTGGAGAAGGACATCATGCTTGGTAAAGTGGGGGGGCGGTGAAAATGAGGAAGGCCCTCCCCCAGGTGAATTGACATGTGGCTGCATCAATGAACTCAGGCATAGGAACAAGTGTGAGGGTGGCACAGGACAGGGAAGTGCTGTTTTGTTGGGTTTTGTTTTTCTGTTGTGCACAGTGTTGCTGTAGGTTGGAGCTGACCTGATGGCACCTAAAAACAACACCAGCAGCAGCAGCAACACAAATGGGAATTGATTGACGGCCATGGTTTGGGGTTTGTTTTTCAGCAATGACTTTAATGCAGCTTGGGCCTCTTCCTTTTATCTTTGTTTCTTAATCATTTGCTACCCCATGAAATGATTGAATGTTAACCAATTATATTTGGTGCAGTGCTTATTTTATTTATTTTAAAGTTTTATTGATCACTAATTCACATAGCATTCATTTCAATGATTTAATAACATTCAAAAGAATTTTTAATCATCACCACAATTAATTTTATTATATTTCTTCCTTCTTGTACTCATTGTTGCTAGCTCCCCATTTCCTGTCAACCTCCCCTGCCATGACCTTAGGAAATTGTTAAATCAGGTGTTTTCTCTATAGATTTACCTGCTCTCAATTTTTCAGATGGAAAAACAAACAAAATCAAATCATAGAACCATCACCTCAACAATGACATAACGAAACAGAGAAAAACATCAATAGCAGAGAAAGCAGAAAATAATGAGAACTGGAAAAATCTCCATCGAATAAAAAGGGAGATGAAATGATAAGGGGTCACATTTTAACCTAACTACAACAGCAGTCAACTACCAAGAATGCACTCTGTCTGATCACAGGGAATGCTTCCCATCCCTGGTCCACAGTGAGAGAGGGTCACCAGGAGCTTAAACAGACATCATTGTTATTCTCTCCTTCT
>NW_022111320.1:8572338-8573252 GCF_000313985.2 Echinops telfairi | reverse complement strand
GCCATGATATTTTTCATTGGCTCATGTACATGTGAAAGTGGACATTTAATAAAGGAGATAGCAAAAGAATCTAAGCATTTGAATTATGGTGCTGTCAAAACTATTGAAAATACCATGGACAGTCAAAAGAACAAATAAATCTATCTTGGAAGGGCAGCCAAATTGCGCCTGAGAAGCAAACATGGCAAGTCTTTGTCTCACATTTCCAATTCCTGGAATAGGGCATCCTGCTTGGTAAAGCAGAAGGGTAGCGAGAAAGAAGATCATTGATGAGATGCATTGACACAGTGGCTATGTAACAGTGGGCTGAAACATCACAATTAAGAGGATGGTGCCGCATGAGGCAGTATTTTGTTCTGTTGTACACAGGGTCACTTTGAATCATAACTGACTTGACAGCATCCAACAAGAGCAACAACAACAAAGCAGATCAAAGAGGTGGAACAAAAGTTGTGTATGCATACATAGATATGATTGAGGAAGTTCCCCAAATCCTCATGAGAATGCTGTGCCCACCAGGAGGCATCATCAGTCTGTGACCTGATTGACAGGCTAAATTCCACCCTTCACTCTGTTTATCAAGTGGGCATGATATTATGTAACCACCACAACGCCATCTTTGCTCTTTAAACGTTGAAAGAACTATTGTGCTTGTTTTGCTCAGTGCAATAAACGTTTGATCTCTTGACTGCTGCTTCAATGAACTGATGCTTTCATTTTAACAGGAGATCCAGTTTTGTCTTTGAATCATAAACCTCTTCAGTGGCATATTTTATCAAAAATCAAGAATTAATCAAAATTATTAAAAGACAACAACAATTTATATAACTCCAAAGGAAAATTAATTGAAAAATAACACTTCCAATCTGGCATATATACTCTGAAATTCCTAATAACCCATTGCTGTCAACTCC
>NW_022111320.1:8569422-8571509 GCF_000313985.2 Echinops telfairi | reverse complement strand
AAAAATTAAGCTATATAACATGCAGTTTCAAAGAGACTACTATTGTAAAATATATAATCACATTGTAATATCCTGTTTAAATAAAAGATAAAGAAATATGAATTAAGCACTACCTGAAATTTTATAGAGCTATAGCTTTATCAATAGCTGATAAATAATAGATAGGTGAAAGAAAAATTAACATAGAAATTATCAGAGAGAAATGTGGCAGATCATTAAAATGAGCTTATGCAGATGTGGCAATCTCTGTTTTCTTCATTATCATATATAGAATATTTTAGTTGAACTAAACTTATGTAAAGAACTTGTATTGTTCTTGAAAACAACATATTCCATTTGTTTTTTAAGTGCTTAGAACTGTGCTCAGCACATAGTAGTTAATAAATATTTGCTAAATTTATGAATCCAAGTAGTAAGATAGTAAATATGATTTATAAAGGTTAATTTTAAAGTTTTTAGGATTCCATTATTTATTAATTCCATTTTCCCATAAACTTTGTGACGTTCCTTCAGGTGTTTAATATGGTGTATCATGGAATCAACCCATTTAAAATGTTCTCTATTGGTTGCATTCTTCCTACTTTTGGCTCTTTATACAATTTTTATTCTGACACTATTTTCCAGGTACAAATCCAAATCTTCTACAGCTATGTACCATTTAAAGAATTGTATATAAGGCCAATCTGTCCATTTCTGTATTAGCCTACCAAAAGTATGAAATTCAATTAGAATGAATAGATATTATAAGAAAAAAACTAAACAAAATAACTTTATTTTCACATAGAATTCATTTCCTTTCAATTATTTGACATCTAAACCAATTCATGTACAAAAAGTTTCATGTAAGAAAAAAAATTATATTTACTCATGGTATTAGACTCTTCTTTTCATAGCTTTCACTATAAATGCACAGGAAATAAAACTCAGCAGTAAAAATCATGCTGTAATTCACATAATTAATTCACTTGTTATATTAGCTCATTATTTAAATGATCGTAAATAAATAGGCATGGAAGGTGTGGATAAAATTCATGAGTAACTCATAAATCTGAATGCTCCGGCACATTTCAACTGTTACAAATTAGTTATCATTGTGCCTGACCTGGGACACTTTGAACCCTTTCAAATGTAACATTTCACAATTTATCCTTAGAGCACTAGTATATTCCTAAATTCTGGAGCTGAGATGTAAAGGCTTGAATGGCTGACTAATGAGAAGCTGAACTATAACTTAAAGATAATCTGTTTATAGCAAGGACCCTTTGAAGAAGCCACTGCCCGACTCAAAGCAAACTGTGATCCGAAGAGATAACAACTACAGCAGTTGGTGACATTCCTCAAGAGCAGTCCCATAAATAAAGAAAACAAGCGGGTAGGTTTACCTATCGGTGCCCTTACGCTATCACTTCAGGTAGGTCAGCATAACATAGAAATATGAAGAGGCTACCTCAGACGAATTCCTAATTTCACAAGCTCCAGATACAGCATGCTGGGAATGTCTGTCCTCCAGTCTGTTCCCTGGCACAGAAATGAATGGCAGCCTGATTTGTCCTGTCTAGCTATAAGACACCCTCTAATGATACCTTGAAATGAAGCAATTTTTCAAAAATATATAATTACATTATTACGGTGGTCATCTATTATGGACATTGATGCTTTTGAACAATATGGTAGAAATGATAATTTACTAAGAGGATTAACACTTCATTGAAGTAGATATCCCCATTAGCACTGACTCTTTTCCAGGTTTCAAATATATTCATATTTTAATAATATAGAGTTACAATATGACTACTCACAATCACTTTATCTACAATGATGATTTTAGATGGTAAGTTTAAATAGCACAGTCTTGACAAAAATTGAGAGCAAGTATGCTCTTTCTCTAAACAAAGTGGACACAACAGAGAAACAAGTATAAGATTTTTAATAATGGAGAGATTATTAGTTAATTTTCCTTTTAATTATATATGCAGCTACTCCCCAGTGAAACTACAATTTAATATTTTACTTTTTGTCTCAAATATGCAAAGTACATATTCGATCGTTTTTTTCCTGAAAAATCAAAGTTTACAGAAATTCAATTT
>NW_022111320.1:8566348-8568317 GCF_000313985.2 Echinops telfairi | reverse complement strand
GCTCAAAAATGACAGCCATGGTGAGGATGGTGCAGGACCAGGCAGTGCGTCTGTCTGTGGCACACGGAGATGCTATGAGTTGGCACCCCTTTGACAGCATCTAACCACCATGACAGTAGGGTCGGGCATGACACAAAGAGAGTTATTTACCTGTTGTGATTTAAAAAAAACAACAGAACTAGACATGCCTTGTATTATTCTTACAAAATTGTATTACGGATCGCTTCCATGTTTGTGAAAATTGTAGTGTGAATTCTGAGCCCAGAACTAAAATTCAGAAGTGCACAAGAGTTACACAGGAAGTAAATTGAGTAGCAAGTAAACTGCAAAGTTATAAAGAGAAGGAAAATGTTCCATCTTCAGCCAAAATCATTCAAGTGTAACTAGATCAAAAATAATATGCAGAGTGCTGCCTTCCGTGAGACCACAGGACCAGACGGCAGCAGATGGACACACGCCAGTTCTGAGCACTGCAGCTGACAAGAATTATCTCAGCAGCTCAATTTTCATTCTTTCCAGCTCATCCTCCATATAAAAGTCTACACAACTTTCTAAAGCTGCTCACATATAATTTCAGTGTAGAGGAATTCTGGCTTTTGTTTTGTGTTTTTGTCTCTTTAAGAATGCACTTATTGTCCCTGAAAAAACTAGTAGACATATCTGATATATGGAATATCTCAACCAAATGTAAGAACTGAATGTCCCATTTAACCAGGGTAATCCAGAAGATGTGATAATGAGAAACGATGAATTAAGGACTAAATATTGACCCAATGAATTGCACTGGGAAGCAGTAATTGGTAGAAGGAGAGATCTTGACTGATAGTTTGAAAGGCACTGTGCCAAGGCCTAGTCTATATTAATGGCTTTTTCTCTTATGATATGCTTAGACAATTGTTTTAGTGTCTCATGGAAATAATGCTGCTATAAAGGTAAAGATTAAAAGCTCAACACTTCATAGGGTTGACTATATATCTAATTTTTAGACATTGACTATAATCACCCGCATCTTCCCCAATGCCCTAATTCCCAGACTCTATTGAGGAACGTATGACTCGATCCCCTTCGTGTCCTCATCTGCCTGTTGGGAAGAATACATGTTTCAACTGTCCATTGTCATCCATTACTCCATCAACAACTCATGATGTGGTTAGGTGCCCTCAGGAGACCATGTGCAACAGAACTGAACACCACCTGGTCCTGTGCCATCTTCCCAATTGTTCTTTTATTTAAGCCCATTGTTGCAGTCCCTGTGTCAAATCCATTAAGTCAAGGGGCTTGCCCTTTTTTGCTGTCCCTCTATTTTACCAAGCATGATGTTCTTCTCCAGAAATTGGTATCTCCTAGTAATATGTCCAAACTACATGAGAAGTCTCACCATCCTTGCTTCTAAGACAGATATTTGTTTTTTTGACATGTTCAGTATTCTTTACCAGCTCCATATTTCACATGCATGAATTCTTCTATAGTCTTCCTAATTCAGTGTCGAACTTTCACAAAAATATGAAGTGATTGGAAGTACCTTGACTTTGGTCAGGTAACATTCTTGGTGTTTAGCGCTTTAAGGAGGTCTTGTGCAGTAGATGTATGTAATGTAATGGATGTATGTATGTAATGTAATGGATGTAAAGTAATGTAATGGATGTAATGCATGGATTTATCTCCTGAATGCTGTTCCATGAGCACTGATTGTGGAACCAAGAAATACTGAATCCTTGATAACTTCAAGCTTTTCTCTATTTATAATGATGCTACCTATTGATCCAGTTGTAAAGATTTTAGTTTACATTGAGTTGGAATTCATACTGAGGTCTATAATCCTTAATCTTCATTAGGAAGTACTTCAAGTTCTCCTCACTTTAAAGGAGCAAGGTTTTGTCATTTAGATATTACAAGTTGTCAATATGCCTTCCCCTGTTCCTGACACAACCTTAACACACACTGTTCCTGCTTTGAAATCATGCAGTAT
>NW_022111320.1:8558137-8566248 GCF_000313985.2 Echinops telfairi | reverse complement strand
TTATGATATGCTTAGACAATTGTTTTAGTGTCTCATGGAAATAATGCTGCTATAAAGGTAAAGATTAAAAGCTCAACACTTCATAGGGTTGACTATATATCTAATTTTTAGACATTGACTATAATCACCCGCATCTTCCCCAATGCCCTAATTCCCAGACTCTATTGAGGAACGTATGACTCGATCCCCTTCGTGTCCTCATCTGCCTGTTGGGAAGAATACATGTTTCAACTGTCCATTGTCATCCATTACTCCATCAACAACTCATGATGTGGTTAGGTGCCCTCAGGAGACCATGTGCAACAGAACTGAACACCACCTGGTCCTGTGCCATCTTCCCAATTGTTCTTTTATTTAAGCCCATTGTTGCAGTCCCTGTGTCAAATCCATTAAGTCAAGGGGCTTGCCCTTTTTTGCTGTCCCTCTATTTTACCAAGCATGATGTTCTTCTCCAGAAATTGGTATCTCCTAGTAATATGTCCAAACTACATGAGAAGTCTCACCATCCTTGCTTCTAAGACAGATATTTGTTTTTTTTGACATGTTCAGTATTCTTTACCAGCTCCATATTTCACATGCATGAATTCTTCTATAGTCTTCCTAATTCAGTGTCGAACTTTCACAAAAATATGAAGTGATTGGAAGTACCTTGACTTTGGTCAGGTAACATTCTTGGTGTTTAGCGCTTTAATGAGGTCTTGTGCAGTAGATGTATGTAATGTAATGGATGTATGTATGTAATGTAATGGATGTAATGTGTGTAATGTAATGTAATGGATGTAATGCATGGATTTATCTCCTGAATGCTGTTCCATGAGCACTGATTGTGGAACCAAGAAATACTGAATCCTTGATAACTTCAAGCTTTTCTCTATTTATAATGATGCTACCTATTGATCCAGTTGTAAAGATTTTAGTTTACATTGAGTTGGAATTCATACTGAGGTCTATAATCCTTAATCTTCATTAGGAAGTACTTCAAGTTCTCCTCACTTTAAAGGAGCAAGGTTTTGTCATTTAGATATTACAAGTTGTCAATATGCCTTCCCCTGTTCCTGACACAACCTTAACACACACTGTTCCTGCTTTGAAATCATGCAGTATTCCCTTTTCCTGTTGAACAACTCCATCTTGATCCGTGTATAGATATGGATTAAGCATGAGCAGCATGTATGAACACAAGGGTCATAGTAGGAATTCCTAGTCTTCTCAAGGCTGCCCATAGTGTGTTGTGACCCACGCAGCCAGGTGCCTTGGAACTGTCATTAAAAAAACTAGTAAACATCTTTCCGGTATTCTTTGCTATTTTTAGAGAAGATCCATCTGACATCAACAATGGTATCCCTGTTCCACATCCTCTTCTGCATCTAGCCTTAACCTTTGGAAGCTCCCTGACAAAGTATTGCTGCAGCCAGTGTAGGATTATCTTCAGCAAAATGTCACTTGCATGTGATACCAATGATATTGTTGTATAATTAGAGCATTCTGTGGGGTCACCTTTCTTTGGAATGAGCACAAATATGGATTTCTTCCCGTCAGTTTGCCAAGTAGCTATCTTCAACATTCTGGGAG
This sequence comes from Echinops telfairi, assembly GCF_000313985.2. Lineage (NCBI taxonomy): Eukaryota > Metazoa > Chordata > Mammalia > Afrosoricida > Tenrecidae > Echinops > Echinops telfairi. The sequence continues at coordinate 8,564,676 of NW_022111320.1, read as the reverse complement.
GGTATAGATTAGTGAGTGTCTCCAATGTTTGATCAACTTGTTGAAACAATTCAACTCGTATTCCATCAGTTCCTGGATCCTTGTTTTGGCTAATGTTTTCCATGCAGTTTGGGCTTCTTTCTTCAGTACCATTGTTCTCAATCATATGCTAACTCTTGAAATGGTTGAATGTCAGTTAGTTCTTCTTAGTACAGTGACTATGCATTCTCTCCATCTTTTTTTTTGATGCTTCCTACATCTTTCAATATTTTCCCATAGAATATTTCAACATTGCAACTCGAGGTTTGAATATTTTTAAAATTTCTTTCAGTTCAAGGTATGCCATTTGGGTTTTTCTCTTTTTGGTTTTCTAACTTCATGTCTTTGGACATTTCATTACAATGTTTGACTTTGTATTATGGAACTGCCCTCTGAGATATTCTGTTCAGCTCTTTGACTTCATAATTTCTTTCATTTGCCTCAACTACTCTGTGATTAAGAGCAAGTTTCAGAGTCTCTTCTGACATGCACTTTGACCTTTTCTTTCTTTCTTGTCTTTTTTAAAAATAATTTTATTGGGGGCTCCTACAACTCTTATCACAATCCATACATACACCCATTGTGTGTCAAGAGCATTTGTACATTTGTTGCCCTCATTATTCTCAAAACATTTGCTTTCTACTTGAGCCCTTGGTATCAGCTCCTCATTTCTTCCCCTCCCCCTCTCTCCCCCCTCCATCATGAACCCTTGATAATTTATTAATTATTATTATTTTATCATATCTTACATTGTCCGACATCTCCCTTCCTTCTGCCCTCCTGGTATAGCCAATCACCACTGGTCCTGAAGGAATCATCTGTCCTGGATTTCCTGTGTTTTCAGTTCCTATCTGTACCAGTATACATGCTCTGGTCTAGCTGGATTTGTAAGGTAGATTTGGGATCATGATGGGGAGGGGTTGAGAAAGCAATGAAGAACTAGAGGAAAGTTGTATGTTTCATCATTGCTACACTGCACCCTGATTGGCTCATCTCCTCCCCGCGACCCTTCTGTAAGGGGATGTCCAGGTGCCTGCAGATGGGCTTTGAGTCCCCAATCTGCACTCCCCGTCCTTTACAAAGATATGATTTTTTGTTCTTTGATGCCTGATACGTTATCCCTTCCAAACCTCATGATTGCACAGGCGGGTGTGCTTCTTCTATGTGGGCTTTGATGCTTCTGAGCTAGATAGCCACTTGTTTCTCTTCCCTTTGCTTTCTTCATGTATGATGCTCTTGAAGGTATTCCATAGCTCCTGGGGTCTTCTGCCATTGGTGTTCAACGGGTCAATTCTGTTCTTGAGATGTGGGATATACTCAAGGTCATATTTTTAGTCTTGTGGACTTGTTTGACTTTCTTAACTTCAACCTCAACAAGCAATTGATGATCTGTTCCACCATTGGCCCCTACTATGGCTTTTAGCTGCTGACATTGAGCTGCTCAGCGTCTTTTGCACAGATGCACTAAATTTTATTTCTGTTAGCCAGACAACCTCGGCTATTCAGCACGGTCATACAGAACTGTTATACATAGGATTAGTTGGCAATCAGTTATTAGCATATGTTTAATCAAAACAATAATCACCCTTGATCCACCAGGAATCCTATACTGTTTCAGATTAATAATCTCAATGGGTTTAGGCAATTGTAATGATTCCCATTTAGCTTGTCTAATCCATACAGTCTGAAAGACAATTTATGCATCTTCAAATTTTCAGTGTCAGATAGACGGTATATCCTCTAATTAGATATAGTAACAATACTAATAATACATTCAGATAAGGGACAGGCAATTAATTCATACAAGATCTGTTTAAGTCTTCCAATTATTATCCAAGCATTCACTTAAATCTCATCAATTGTTGCATCTCCATATCCCCAAATCTAAATATAGCCCCCTTCTGTATTTTATTGGTAGAATTTGGGATTATAGTCCATTGGGCTCCTGTGTCTATGATCCCCAAGAAGGTCTCTACTCTGCCCTCAGACCATTTTACCCAAACATCTTCAGGTCCCCTGCTGGGGGTAGACCAGAAAACCCCAAACCCTTTCTCAATCTTTATCTTCATCAATTGACGGAATCTCAGCTTAACATGCTCCCCCGTGGTATTCCCATTGCTCAACACCTACCATCTATTGTGAATAGAATGGAACTATTTATGCCTTTTTAACATGAGGGGGTGGCACTAACAGTTCCCAATGTTCCATCTAACCTCCTGTAGTGCTGCATTAGAAAGGATGTATCCACTACATCAATGTCCACCATAGGCACCCCATTTTTTAGTTGCCAAATAAAAATATCTTTCTTCCACAGTTGCCTCGTCTCACTCTCCTATTAATTATCCTTTTATGTCTTGAATCCGTCAACCCCTTGCAGGGAGGCAGTGTGTAAAAGTTGACCGTCGAATAAAGAGGAAATGGAAGAATCGATGCATTTGAATTGTGCTTCCGGAAAGAATATGGAAAGTCCCATGGACTGCTACAAAGTGATATATTTGGGGAGAAGTGTGGCCAGCGTGTTCCTGGGAAGCAAGGAGGGTAAGGCTTTGACTCACACACTATGGATATGCTGTCAGGAGAGAGCCGTCCCTGGAGAAAAACATGATGTTTGTTGAAGAAGAGGATCTGAGAAAAAGAGGAAGGCCCTCAAGAAGATGGGTTGACTCCATGCTGCATCAATGAGCTCAAACACAAGATCAATTGCAAAGCTGGTCCAGGACCTGGTAGATTTGTTTTCTTGTACATGAGGACTCTGTGGGTCAGCACTTCACAAGAATCACAATCCTGTCTATTAGTGGACTAGAGAATGCCTTCCAAAATGAGAGTACAGCCACAATCATAGAGTCTAGATGTATAATACATCACATAAAAGATATGGCTATGAGGGCCATATTAATTGATTACAACTCAATATATTAATAAATAATCAAAATATATTTTCACTGAAAGGAGAAATTTATAATCCTATTTATAATTTTCTCTAGAAAATGTTTCCCATGTTGATTTGTTACGATTTTGGGATGGTTTACCTCTGTTCTTGTTTCTCAACGCTGAAAGAATTCACGCAGCAGAAATACTTTTGTTAAACGAAGTAACTTTGATGAGGGAAAGGGAAGTTGTGGCTAATACAGTCTCAGCTAGTGCAAGCTCTCTCTGGAAAGCATGCAAGGCTGCATGGCGGGCCATGGGAAAGTTCAAGACCGACATGGCCGCTTCAGCGGAGTGCCAAATCCACAAGTAAAATGGCCTTTAAGAGAAGTCCACAGAACCAGAAGAGGAATCAACAAAGAAGAGTTTGAACTCTGAGATGGTGCGTGTGTGCTTGCTGCGCACAAAGGAGCTATCCCACCTGCAGACCTGCAAGAGAGCCCCTGAAGAGACTGCCTGGCTAGCCCTCAGTCTGCTACTTTTCCACCCCCCATCCCAACTGTTTGGTGGAGGGGGTGCATGATTTAGGGTATTGGCTGATCTTAGTGGCTGAGATGTAACCTCACTAGTGTCTAGTGCGGGTGTGCCCAGGTTAATCTCCACCTGGGCCTAGGTAGCCTGGGTCTGAACATGTGCAGTTTGGGATTGTCCCCATATGTATCCCTGATTTATTTGCAAACCCTTTAGTCTGGCATGGATAGCTACTTTTCGTTTAACTTAGGTGGAGATCAACCCCTCCATCCCTAATCTTTCTACCTGTCAGATTCACAGAATGTTTTCTTAGTTCTTTCTAATATGCTTTCCTCATAAAATTATTATAACAGTCATAATATCTGATAAATGCTTAAGAGTAACTCTCCAATCCTACACAGAGTAATAAAATTTTCAATCCCTAAGAATCAGAATTGACTCCAGAGCAGTTAGTTTGTTTTTGGTATTGGTCTTTCACCACTGATATTAAATATTACTTTAAAATTATTTATTAATATAATTTTTCACGTTTAATTCATCTTTTAATTCTACATAGCTCTAACAGCCACAGTATGATGTCTTTTTTAATGAGTTTATGCTAAAAGAAAATAACTTTGAAGGAAACTTCTATTCTTTTAAAAAATTTATTTGGAAAAATTAGTTTCTTAGCCAGTTGCCAAGAAATGTGCAGAGATATTGCACACATGGCTCACCCAGCCTCCTAGCATGTTAGCACCTTGCATAGCTCAAGGACAATATAACAGTGTGCACACTGACATTACCTATGCCATACTTTTTGGATGGGCTAAGTTTATACATGTCTTCATCTTACATTACCATCTTTTATTATACACAAGAGAAAATTAAAAATGCTGACACTGGTGTTCTAGCTTTGGGCTCTTTGAAAGAAAACATGTTTAAACATGACGTTGCACTCAGTGGATGGCTGCAGACAAGAGCAGACTAACACACGTGTCTTCATCTTGTTAGAGCACTTTCACAGTGAAGGTCCAATCAAAATAATGGTTTCTGAGGGAATCTGCTGGGACCGAGAAATGCAAAACAGTCTGAGCTCTATGCCTACCATTCTTTGGGACTCCAAAAGAGTAATATGATAGATTTACTCAGATGGCACGAGGTGATCACGGATCCTTATTAAGAAGAATTTTTACCTTAAAGTAAAACCCAAAACTATTAGGGCCACAAAGGAGGGAATTGAAAAAAACCTGAGCACTTTGGTGCATATAAGACATAGGCCATCAGAAATAGGGAAGGACACTAAAACAGAAGAAGCACATATTTACCAGTGGGATATGCTGAAGATAAAACACCTGTATACATCAAAAGAATTTGCCAAGAGGATAATAAGAGAGCCCATAGACTGGGAAAATGTCTGTATCAATGACACATCCCACAATGGCCTAGTTACTAAAATCTATAGTACTCTGCTAGCCTACAATAAGAAACAGCAAATAACCCACTGAGGAGGTGGGTAAAGGGCCTGAACAGAAGTTTCTCAAGGTTGGAAAACTGAATGGCCAACAAACATATGAGAAAAAGTTTATGATCATTAGCCATAAGATAAATGCAAATGAAAACAGCTATGAGCTACCACCTAACTCCTTCAAAGTTAGCTCACTTCAAGAAATCAGAAAACTATCCACTTGTGGTAGTTCTGTAGGCATGTGCGGCCATTATGGAAATTGATTTGGCGATGCCTTAAAAAAAGAAAAAGAAAAGAAAATTAATGTGATCATTCTGCTCAGTATTAAAGTAGCCGACAGACATTAGGCCTCTACTCAAGTCTTCCCTCAATGTAAGAACACATTGTTCTAATAACCTGGTATTCTGTGATGCTCACCTTCCCAAAATGATTGCTGAAGACAAAATGGATGCTTAAGCAAATGTGGTGAAGAAAACTGATGGTGCCCAACAATTAAAAGATAGAGCAACTGGAGTCTTAAAGGCTTGAAGATTAACAAGCAGCCATCTAGCTGGGAAACAACAAAGTCCACATGGAAGAAGCACAACAGCCTGTGTGATCACGAAGTGTCGATGGCATAAGGTACGGGGCATCAGAAGACCCAAAACAAACAATCATATCAATGGGGGTCATAGTGGAGACCCAAAGCCCATCTGTAGACAGTTGGACATCCCCTCGCAGAAGGGTCATAGGGAAGGGATGAACCAGGCAGGATGTAGTATAGCACCAACGAAACATAAAAGATTCTTCTAGTTTGTGTGTGTGTGTGCTATCAAATTATAGAACCCTTTATTAATCAGAAACAACCCCCTCCACACATACCACTGAGGTCTACACACTCCTGAAGACAGATATTTCCAATCCTCTAACCCTTCCCTGAGGTATTCTGTGTTTTTTGACTTATTTCACAATGGCAGTCCCTATTCCCCAAATTATATTCCTTTTCCATGTTCTTTGAGTTTGGGGATCAAATAGAAGTCCAAAGGGGCAAGATCTGGGCTGTAGGGTGGCAGGGTGGGGGTTAAGAATTCATAACAAAAATCTCCTAGGACAGCTCTTGCTACTCTCGAAGAATGAGCAGGAGCTTTGCTGTGATGGGGAAATACATTTAGTGACACCACTTTTCCTCACCCATCCCGTTGTTGAGTTTTTCAAAACTTCTTCCTAAGTAAGCCCCTAGGATTTTTCTGGGACCTTTGAGAAAGTCCATCAAAAGGATCCTTATGGAACGTTCCCCAAAAAGCAGTTGTCATCATTGTGATAGTTACATAATCTCCTGTCAACTTAAGGGTATTAAGAGTGAAGAGATGTTTAGCCTGTCAATCAGTTCACAGCTTGATGACCTCATTTGGAGGTGTGACAGAGATAAATGGCTCACTGAAGGCCAGACCCACTCTCTCTCTACTTCGCCTTCCTGTTGACAAGCCACATGGAGTCATGTGGATGGCAGCCAGAGCCCTGGAGATGCTTCCACCACCACAGGATCCATAAGACTTTTTATCCATAGCTGTAATCTTCCTGCACTTGGCATCACTGCATGTGTTGCATGAATCTGAAGAAAAATTAATCTGAATCTGATAGATTGGTATCAGACATCCAGGCTAATATCAGACTTATGGACTTGATCTGGATAGGGCCA